>NC_142948.1:36616466-36643966 GCF_046866305.1 Octopus bimaculoides | reverse complement strand
AGTGGAATATCTATGATCATAGGTCTGTTCGATCAGGATTTGTAGCAATAATATAAGTCAATGATAAAACCCAATGGATATATATATATATATATATATATATACATAATTGAAGTAGCTGTAAGGGATAATGATCGATTTGTTGCTGATAATAAACTCTTATTAACTTCAAAATCTCTATTTTCTTCTTCTTTCCTTGGTGTATATATATATATATATATATGCATTTATATATATACACACACTCATGACAGGCCTCTTTCAGTTTCTGTCTACCAAATCTTCTCACAAGACTTTGGTTGATCTGAAGTTATAGTAGTAGAAGACACTTGCCCAAGATGCCACACAGTGGGACTGAACCCAGAACTATGTGGTTGGGATGTAAGCTTCTTAGCACACACCTATGGATATTATAATACATATATATATCTTTCTAGATTGACCTGCTGGAAATAGCAACTAAATATTTCCCAACACACACCATACTGTTTTATTGTGGAAAAGTATGAGTAAATTTTATTTGAAAAAAAAAAAAAAACATTAAAAAATATAAAATAGGATGATCATATATAGTTATATAGTGCACTATAGGACTGCTCTGTAAGGGTAACCTGGGGTTAAACAACAGCTATAAAAGGTATTTTATTTTATCAACCCACAGAAAAGCAAAGTTGACCTAAGCAGAATTCAAAGTCACGACATAAGAAAACATCACTAAATACCATAAAGCAGTTTGTACACATCTCTAACAATTCTTTCACTGCTAATAACTGAGATTGTTATTTAAACTCTATCAGTTGGTATGTGTTTTATATATTCAATAAACTGGACATTTATGGTTCAAACTTTGTTAACGTATTTGTGTCACATCTTTTATTTATGAATTGATTATTTATAAATTTAACTTATGAATGTAACCCAATATATATATATATATGTGGGTGTATATATATATATGTGTGTGTGTATATATGTGGATGTGTATATATACATATATATAGTAGTTGTATGCTGTCAACTTAATGTGACAGTCCCACGAAGAGAATAATACTACTGCTATTTAACCATAGGAAGCAGCACGACCAGGCTGGCAACAACCTCGCTCAAATGTTTTGTTCACATGCCATCGGCACAAGTGCCAGTAAGGCGACGCTAGTAACGATCATGCTCAAATGGCGCTTTTTACGTGCCACCAGCACAGAAGCCAGACTACTTCTCTGGCAGTGATCCCGCTCGGATGGTGCTGTTAGCGTTCCACTGGCACAGGTGCCAATCATCGAATTTGGTTCAGTTACGATTTCACTTGCCTCAACAGGTCTTCGCAAGCAGGGATTTGTGTCCAAAGAAGGAAAGGTATGCATAAGTGGGCTGGCTACACCCCTGATAAAGGCCACGGGTTATGGTCTCACTTGTCTTGCCGGGTCCTCACGCACAGCATATTTTCAAAGGTCTCGGTCACTAGTCATTGCCTCGGTGAGGCCTAATATTTGAAGGTCATGCTTCACCACCTCATCCTAGGTCTTCCTGGGTTTACCTCTTCGACAGGTACCCTTAACCACTAGGCTGTGGCACTTTTTCACACAGCTATCCTCATCTATTCTCACCAAATGACCATACCAGCACAATCATCTCTCTTTCACACTACAACTGATGCCACAATAGTCTGTCCAGCATGGGCAGCCCTACAAGGGAGCTTGCACATCTTTAGATTAGCTCTCAGGATCACCATCTATTTTTAAGGCAACCTCTTTTCTGCCTCCTTTGTTGGTTCCAGATCAAGGCCTTACATATAATGCTGGATGTTGGTTTCCTTCAGGTATGGCTTGTCCATCCCCATTTATACTTCAGGATATGTTAGTTCTTCATTTCTTATGGTGTCCAGTCATTTAATTTAAAGAATATTCCTCAGACAGTTATTGATGGAGGTTAGTATCTTCGGCATTGTATTTTTAGCCTTGTTTTCTGTTTTGCATTCGAGTCCTAGGACTAATCAGGCCAGTTATCTGGTTTCTGTGGATGTTGCAGGCTGCAATGAATGAGAAGGTGATGAGTGATGAATGAAGTTGTCCCAGCCATCATCTGACCACCAAATAGTAACTTTTCTTAACTCAAAATCTCAGATCTATATATAGATATTATTGGTCTGTTTTGCCGAACCACTAAGTTACAGGTATGCACACATACCAACACCGGTTGTCAAGTGGTGATGGGGGGAGGACAAGCACATAGATATATACTTTATATATATATGTATATATATATATATATATACACACACACACAAATAGGCTTCTTTCAGTTTCCGTCTACAAAATCCACTCACAAGGCTTTGGTCGGCCTAAGGCTATAGTAGGAAATACTTGTCAAAGGTGAGACTGAACCCCGAACCCGGTGTTTGGGAAGCAAGCTTCTTACCACACAGCCATGATAACAAGCTTCTTTCAGTTTCTGGCTACCAAATCCATTCACATGGGTTTGGTTGGCCCAGGGCTATAGTACAAGCCAGTTTCCGATTTTACAGTAAAACAATAAAAATGTTAAGATATATCTAAAAACAAAAACTAACGGTTATTCCAAAGTCATTAAAATAGACACAGACACCTAACTATAGCCATGTATACACATATACATACATAAATATACAAATATATGTACATGTATACACATATATATATTAGGTGGGAAAGAAAGTACTGTTGCATATTTGAAATGATTACTTGGAGGATACTGTCTGAACACTTATGGTAAAATAAGCATTCATGTTTACCTTTTAATGTTTTTCTTTCTTTGCAGTTTATATGATACTATAATGATTACATTTGGATCAATTTTACTTCTTTTAAAGTGAGTTTAGATCAGCCTCATATCAGTTTGGATGCAAAATAGTGCTTGTTGTATTTATTTAACCATTGTATTTGGTTTATTTACTGCAATAAAGGTTAACTGCATGCTTCTGTATGTTTGTTATCTCTGTTTATGTAACTCTCAAAATTTCTACAGGGTTAACCTGGCTTAAAATGTGAAAAATAGAAATTTTAAAAGGTTTCTATAAAACTAGTTTTTAAACATAGAATGGCTATTGGGGTCCACGACAATACAATAGTAATCAAAGGGGTCCATAGATAATAAAAAAATGGTTGAGAACCCTTGATTTAGAGTGAAAACTGTTTATTAACTGTTAGGAAGTTAAAAATGATACTGAGTGTTTCTCTCCTTCAAAATCTGAAGAGGGATCAACAATTTGCCAAATAATTTAGAATGATTATTATTATGTTATCAATAATGAGAGGAAATATTATTTTGATTAAATATATCAATTAAGACCAAAGAAGCATTTGTCACTTTCCCATCTTGAAATGCAACAGGACTGTCTTTCCAGCCTAGTATATATTTATATATATACACACAGACAAACACACATCTATGTATGTGTGTGTGTGTGCATATATAAATATATGAGGTGGTATCAAAAAGTTCCTGGACTAGTTCTGTAGCATGCCAACAGATGGCAGCACACAGATGTATGTGCAGTGAAAGCTAGCAGTGACATTCATGAGGCAGTGTGCTGAATGACATCACTGAGCTCAGGAGTTTCTTGCCCAAAACAACATGGTAACATTTGCACACCTACCCTATTCACCAGATTTAGCACTTGCAGACTTCCATAGCTTTCCCAAGATGAAAATGCAGCTCAAAGGTTGCTGCTTTAACATCACCGTCGAGATCTAAAGTGAATCGCATAAAGTCCTCAACTCATTTACAGAAAATAATTTCCAGACTGGATTCCAAAAGTGGCAGGAACACTGGGATGGATATATTGCTGTGCAAGGGGATTAATTTGAAGGAGATGATGTTAAAACTCAGGGCAAATAAATTAATCTTTTATTAAACATAACTAATCCAAGATCCTTTTGATACCATCTTGTATATATATGTGTGTGTGTGTGTGTGTATTATATATAAAACAATTCATACAGCTCACCCTAACCAAATTTCCCAAATGATATGCAACCACAAAATGTGCAAATAGAGTGAAAACAACTTTTCACATTTATTTAGAAATATTTAACATGTTTATTGGGCCAATCAATGCAGAAGACTTTTAGGTTTGATAATTTAATCCTCAGATATATGATGGCATCATTGATTGATCGATTGATTGATTTACCATCTTGTTTATATGTTTTTATTATATAATTTTGTTGTTATAAGTGTGTCTGTGTGAAGGGATATAAAAAAACACAACAAAACAAACACAAAAAAATGGCTGAGGTTCAACAATCTATATAGACACAAACATATACACCAATGTGTATATGCATGTGTGTATATATATATATATATATATATTTTTCCTATCTCTATATATATATTTACACATATATACATAGATATGCAATGAAGAGACAAATTTGTGAAAAAAAAAAAAAAAAAAGTCCCACAAAAACTTGCCAAGCTTTTACAGTTAATGGTTTCAAATTTTGGCACAAGGCCAGCAATATTTTAAGGGAAAGGGGCTGATTTATTATATCAGCCCCAGTACTTGACTGGTACTTTATTCTATCAGTCCTGAAAGGATGCAAGGTAAAGTTGACCATGGTGGTATATGAGCTCAGAGCATAAAAAGCTGGAGGAAACATCACTAAGCATTTTGTCTTACAGGCTAATAATTCTGAGAGCTCAATGCCTTAGAGTTATTAATAATACTTGTGTATGTGTGTGTATATATGTGTGTGTGTGTGTGTGTGTGTGTGTGTGTGTGTGTGTGTGTGTGTGTGTGTGTGTGTGTGTATATATATATATATATATATATATATAATGTAGTTTTAGAGTGAGATCAGTTAGAAAAGTTAATGAGACTGGATGGACTGATGAGTTGGTCAAGTGATGTGACTTGCTCGTTGATGGATAGCTGTTACACTGGAGGGGCTGGAAGAGGACAGAGAGAGAGAAGATGGTGGGTGGGCACTCAGACAATGAAAGAGAGCAAGAGTGATACAAGTGGGGTAGCTTTAGTTGTTAAAATTTCTCTTTTTTTTTTTTTTTTTTTTTTTTTACACCAAACAGCTTCTCGGAGAATTAAATGGAAAGTGGGCTTTCAACAATTATAAAAAAAAACACCAACTTTTCCATGCTTGCAAGAATCAGAAGGGATACGTCACTTTTTTTTTTTTTTTTTTTTTTTCTTTTTAATAAGACCAGGAAATGGAATTGTTATTTTGTACAACAAAAACTGGTGGCTGAGTGGGAATGGTTAAGTAGGAATTGGTTGATATGAGAGACTGTGGGCTATGGAGGACATTACCTTCAGGAATTTAGTTACATGTACTGAAGACCTCACTTTCAGTGCTTGTAAACTGGGTGGGTGGGGGGTATGAGACACTTTGGCTTAGTTGTTTGGAGCTGCTGATTCAATGCTGACCTATTTGACATCACTGATCATGTGTATAAGGAAGGTGTTTATGTTAATCATGTCCAATTAATAAATTCTAATCTCTCTCCATATGTATGTGGGCATATTTCTTTCCCTCTCTCTCTCTCTGTGAGGAGAGGGTAAGTGTTTTTGTTTCATCATGTCTAATAATCTCTGTCTATGCGTGTTAGCATATTTCTCTTTGTGTGTATGAAGAGAGGGAAAATGTTTATGTTCAGTTAATAAATTGTAAGATCCCTCTCTCCTTCTCTCTCACTGCTTATGTGTACGAGTATATTCCGATGTGTATGACGAGAATGTTAATCATCATTATCATCGTTTAATGTCCGTTTTCCATCCTCACATGGGCTGGATAGTTTGACAAGAGCTGGTTAGCCATGGAACTGTCCAAACTCCAATTGTCTGTTTTGGCGTGGTTTCTACACCTGGATGCCCTTCTTAATGCCAACCACTTTACAGAGTGTAATTACGCAGCACTGGCACGAGTGCATTTTATGTGGAACTGACACCTATAATAGACAAGCCTGTATGTATGTATGGATGACAGCGATTTTATTTTGATTTGCCATCTCAAGTACAGCAAATCGCCACAACTCCCAGTCCCTTGTCATTTCAAATTGCAATATTTCTCTCTGTATATATGTGTACAAGCACATTTCTCATTGTATGTATGAGGAGAGGGAAAGTGTTTGTGTCACCTGTGCTCAATTAAGAAATTTTAATGTATCTGTGCGTGTGCGTGTGTGTGTGTTCTCTCTCTCTCTCTCTCTCTAGGGCCAAAAAGTTGCTCAATGTCCAGTTAGTTGTGCACATTGTCAGAGTCCAAACAACCACGCCTGATCATCTCATTCCATAAACTATTTATATATAGTATTGACATAGAAAGGATGCCCTAGGTGGGATTCAGACTTATAAATTAGATTAAATACGGTTTGGGGAGAATTTCTTTTGATTGCCTTTGATTCTGCCAAATTTATTCTCCTGTATGTACATGCATGTGTGTGTTTATGTGTTGACTGTGTGTGTGTGTATCTTGCCACTCTCATTTTTTTTTTTTTTTTTTTTTTTTTTTAAAAAAGAATCTTTAATAAATTGAAAAATGTAAACTTGAAAAGCAAGAAAAAGAACCATCACCTCCCTCCCATAAAGACAACAACAACAAAAAAAAAAAAAAAAGAGAGAAAAAATCCTCACCCAGCCTCAACAACAATAATAATAATAATAATAATAATACAAAATGAAAATATATGAAAAAGGAAATACCAGCCCTGAAATATAATCAGAGTATTTTAAAGGTTAAAAAGTTTACGCAGTTGTGTGTTTGGTTTCTGAACCTCTGGCCAGCAGGTGATGTCGGAACTGGGAACACGGTGAATTTTGGATCCTAGCACAACCACAAAAGCAGCATCTGAAGGCACTAGATCGGTTCATCTGTCACCCCCTCCTCTTCTCATACACTCTTCATATTTCATCTTGTTTTCTTTCTTTCTTTCTCTGTGTTACATATATATATATATATATGCCAATATATATATCAATATATATATATTTATCTATATATGACAATATATATATGAATATACATACCTATATATATTTTCTTCCTGTTTCCCTCCCCCCCACCATTTATTATTTTTTTTTTTGCCATGGACAGTATCTTGAATGAAGTAGAAGAAAAGCAGCAGCAGCAGCAATGACAACAAAAAAATAGCAGCAAGACTTTTTTTCTTTCTTTGTTTGCAATAAATAACAAGAGACCATTTTTTTTTTTTTTTTTAATTACAAGAAGAATTCTTTAGTGAATCATCAAAAAAAAAAAAATTTTTTAGAAAACAAACAAAAACAAAAAAACACCAATCAGAAATATCAAAGAATCATTATCATCATCAGCATCATTGTCATCATCATCATCATCATCAATTCATCCATCTTGGTTTAAAAAAAACTCACTGATCTGCTGAAAGAAAACAACCATTCAAAAAAAAAAAAAAAAACATGCGCACACATGCACACAGAAAAAAAAAAATATTTTAGAAACTTTCATAACATCAGTGTTTTATAGGAATAAAAAAAGGGGATGGGATTATAAAAAAAAAAAGTGGGGAATATATGTATATACTTTATACATCATATATATATGTATGTATGTATACACCCACCCACATTATATACATATGTATATATTTATGCATGTGTATGTGTGTGTGTGTATATATATATATATATATATAAATATATACACACAAAATTATATATACATCAAATTATATGTATATGTGTATGTATATATATACACATTATATACATATCTACATTAAATTTATGATAAGCATATATAATTGTGTGTACATGTATATATATGTATATATATATATATATACACATACACATATATATACACACATATATAATATATATATACATACATATATATATACACATATATATATACATACATACATATAGATACATTTATAATGCATAAAGGAAAGGAAAGAGAGAGAGAGATCCACACACATGCAACAGCATGCACTCACACAAGCACACAAACGCAATCACTCACAGAAGCTCGCAAATTTATTATATATAAATATATAACTCCTAAATTTTTTTTTTCTTTTCTTTTTTTTTTCTGACCAGTCATTATATATATATACAAATATTACAGTAGACTGTGGCATTTGAAAGGCTAGTGTACTTGGCAGGCCCGAAACATGATAATCTGTAACAGTATAAACAAGGGAATCATTATCTCAGAACACGAGATCATCTTTTCATGGCTGAGTTTCTGGCACAGTAGAGTTTTGAATATAAAGATCAGCATGACAACTAGCAGAGATGAGACCAGTCGAATGCCGGCTGGACGTAGCAAGTCCAGTTCTTTTATAGTTCGGATGAACACGATGATGATGAAGTAAGCATCGATGGCGTCGATGGCGAACATGGGTGCAAACACCATCCACCACGACGTATCCATCACGCGTTCGTACTTCAGTGCAGCCATTATAGAGAAGACAAACACCGCTATCAGGTGCATCCAGATCTCAAAGGCCGTCAGACCAATCCATTGTACAAGTTCTCGTAGAGTGAAGAGCATGATGGTAGTGGTAGTGGTGGTGGTGGTGGTGGTGGTGGTGATGGTGCTGAAGTAGACATTCACGGTACCGACAGCTGCAATACAGCAAGCTTGGCTGAACGGCAGGCGGTTGTCTCGTTAACGATGAAATCTGCATGTAGGCAACGGGCTGCTACCACCCCCGACACGAAAGTGTTGGTGGTAGTATGGTTCTGATCGGCTTAAATTGTAGATACTAGTTGTTTTATTATTTTTTTTTTGTTTTTCTGTGATTTTTTTTTAAAGATTGTTTTTGTTGTTGTTGTAGTTGTTTTGGTTGTGATTCATGTGGGTTCTTTTCCTGAAGTAATCCTTATTGTTAGGTTTAGAAGTCCTGGTGACATGAGTGGAACTGACTTTGGTGTGCCACGTAGACATTAGATCAGAGCAGGTAGATTCCATATCCCTGAGCCAATGACAACATTCTAGGTGCACCTATGGAATATAGAAAAAGAGAGTAAATGTTAGCACAGGACACATGATGGGAAGGGAACAAGGTTTGCTGAGTAACAAATGGTAGTGGTGGTGGTGATGGGGAGAGTGAAGCCCAGGAGGGAAAGAGTAAAGAAATCAGGGCTTCAAAGTTGAGAGGAGATGGGATGAAGTGCAAGGGGGACAAGAAAGGATGAGATGAAAGGGGAGAGAATATGGTGAGAGATGACACAGGATGGATAGGGAGAGGATGTGATGAGACAGTATGAGTAGGAGGTGCATGGCTTAGTGGTTAGGGTATTGGACTCATGATAATAAGGCTGTGGTTTCGATTCCTGGATCAGGCGATGTGTGGTGTTCTTGAGCAAAACACTTCATTTCATGTCCACTCAAATGGTAAGAATAAGTAATCCTGCACGGTACCAGCATCTTATCCAGGGAGGATTATATACGTCAGAGAATCCAGGAAAGTGGTCCTATGCTCCGTATGGTGTAATGTGGACTAACGAGTAGAGACTAGATGAGGCTCAACACATGGGGTGAAGCAAGCAATGTTTGCTGAGTAACAGAAGAGGTGGGATGAGACAGGAGGAAATAAGGTTAAGATAAAAAACGGCAAAGGATGGGATGAGGCAGAGTGAGATAAAAAGGGGATGATGAGAAATGATATAGGATGAACAGGGAGTGTACAATAATAGGAGACAGTACGAGATGAGACAAGACGAGTGTAAATTTGCATATTACAAAGCTGTTCAACTCATTCTAACAGTGGAAGGGAGGGGAGGAAATGTTAAAATAATGATAGTGATGATGTTTGTTTATGATATTTTGACATTATTAACATCAGTTCATCAGTTTGTGACAGAAAAACAAGAGCCCCACTAACAAAACTACAACCACTTACCAATTGTGTGTGTGTGTGTGTATGTGTATGTATAGTACAATATCAATAATAACAAGAATGAAAAATTTGAACTTCGTTTATTTCCAGTTTATTCATAATAATTGTTCAACACATGTTTACCAAAAACATACCATCTGAAGGAACCAGCCTTGGTATTTTACACAGAAAAATTTGGTATCTGCCTAGATATTATATCCCTCCTCTTACTATATATATTCAATATATATATATATATATATATATATATGGGGTTAGTTCTAGCTACAAACATCATACTAAGGTGGGACAACTTGTTATGTTGGACTTTAGTATTGTAAATTATCTTGCTAGCACTAAGTGACAGATAAATTGACTTGTGAAGATAACACAGAACAGATAATATAACAGAAACAATATGGTTCTAAACTACTTTGGTTTTCGGTTCAGCCTCATGATATGACACCATGGGCATGTCTTCTACTATAGCCCTGGGCTGACCAAAGTCATGTGCAATACATTACCATGTTTATAGTAAGGGTCAAACTCCTGATCATGTTTGCTGTTATTTAGTCCCAGGTCGGCATCAACTAAGTAATCCTATAATGAAAGGCCTTCCAGCTATGATCTTTGCTATGTTATCTCATGTAGTCTTATTTAGTTCCTTGTTCAAACCTACTCTCATTTGTATCCAATATAGAGTGAATTTGAACTAAGGCACAGGCATGACTGTGTGGTAAAAAGCTTACTTCCCAACCACATGGTTCCAGGTTCAGTTCCACTGCGTGGCAGTCTCAGGCTGACCAAGGCTTTGTGAGTGGATCTGGAAACTGAAAGAAGCCCATTCTATATATATATCTATGTGCATGGTCCCCCCAACCACCTGACAATTGGTGTTGGTGCGTTTATATCCCTGTAACTTAGCAGTTCAGCGAAAGAGACCAATAGAATAAATACCAGGTTTTAAAACCTAAGTTCAACAAAAAACCCTTCAAGGCAGTGCCCCAGCATGGCCACACTCTAATGACTGAAACATATAAAAGATAAGAGCTTAGATTTCTAAATTAAAAAGTAAATAGCATATTTACCCGGAAGGCCACCAACACACCAAACATGTCATTATGTGCCAAACACGAACATTTAATAATATCAATAACAAAAAGATCATGTACTGACAAGAAAGTCTTATTATCGTTATAATTTAAAGTCCATTTTTCCATGCTTGCACGAGTCAAATGGAATCTTTTGAGGCAGGTTACCTATGACAGGATATTCTCTCTGCTGTGTCCTGCCACAGAGAGAACATCCTACCATAGAAAATCCTTATTGGTTGCCAAGCAAGGTAATATTTCTGACGGTCAGGCTATGTTTTTCCAAGGAATACTGGAAATAAACACTATCATCTGTATGAGAGTGACGCACATTTAAAACTATCACGTGACAGGCTTCTTTCAGTTTCCATTCCACAGAATCCACTCACAAGGCTTTGGTTAGCGTGGGGCTCTAGTAGAAGACACTTGCTCAAAGTGCTATACGGTGGGACTGAACCCAAGACCACATGGTTGATAAGCAAGCTTCTTTAGCACAAAGCCAGGTTTGTGTCTATATATGAAGTGTGTTGTAGTTTACTAGAAGCATTGTAGTATAATAGTAGAAAAAAAATGAATGAAATAAGAAAGATTCTAACAATACAGAAAGTTTGAAAACCCTTTATATCTCAGGTGCAAAGGCCTATCTTCAGAAGGAAGCAGTCAAAGAAATGTGTATTTACATAGATTTTGGATATGAATATATATATAATCATCCTCATTTAATGCCTGTTTTCTATGATGGCATGAGTTGGACAGCTTGACAGGGGCTGGCAAGCCAGAGGACTGCACCAATGTTGGGCCATGAAGTGGCCCATAACTTAACCATTTGAAAATAAAGATAAAATAAACATGGAGGTTGATATCATCAATGAAACAAAGGAAAGTGATGTCCCAGCATGGCCACAGTCCAATAACTGAAACCAGTAAATAACAAACAGGATATAGCAACAAAATATACAAATACACACACACACAAGTATTGATTTCTCACATTACATTACAAACATTGATTCCTTGTGACTGGTCATGAAGGACAATTGTGGCTGGGGAGACAACACACGAGAGAGAGAGGGGGGGAGTGAGAGAGTGAGAGAGAATAAAAGAGGAAAGAAAGAGATAGAGAAAGGACAGGGTGGGAGTGTATGTATGTTTGTAAATGGGTGTTTGTGAATGAGTGTATGAATGTTTATGAGTGAATGCATATACAGGGTAATAGAAAATTAACTCTCTATTTTAAAATACTTAGAAATTATTTATTAATTGTAATTTTATTCTCAAAATTTTTTTTGTGTTTGTTTTTTGAAGTACGAGAATTTATTCTTTAATTGTATTGTTCATGTCATTCACAAATGACTGAATACCTGCTTCCCTAGTACTAAGCAGTAACTAGACCATGGTACTAATTAGTAATAAGACAACACTACTATTTAGCCCTTTTGACACCAACCCACCTGAAGTAGTACTTCATTCTATGATAGAAATTTCCATTCTTAAAATGCTCTAAATTAAAACCGTCCATCAAAATTTTGTTAGTTTATATTTCAAACCCCAGCTTAATAACAACAAAGTTATTTTCATAATTTTTTTTATTTTCGAAATTAATTGAAAGAAGGGCAGTATATTTCAGCATAAATATGGTAACAACAGGACTAAACCAAGACAACTTCACCAATACGTTAACTGCCAATGGCCTGTTACTGGAACTTATTGGTGACACTACATATTTCTGGTGACACTGTAAACTGTTAAATCACAAGGAAATGTATTTTTTCGCATTTTTACAATATTTCATAATTAAATTTTAATATTTAGAATTTATGTTATTTAAATATCCTTGAAACCATGACAAAGATACAGAATAAGATATTTTCTCACATTACGAAAATGTACCACCGGTTGTGCATATAATGATTGTGTGAAGTTTGCAAGGAACCACCAGCAGGAAAATGTGGCAGCTAACATGTTAAAACCTGCAGTATGTTTTAACATGTATGTTTTGTAAGCCTTTCCATTCTGAGTTCAAAACCAGCTAAAGTCAACTTCATTTATGTTTCTGCATTTGATGAAATAAAGAACCAGCCAAGCACTGGCATGGGCTGATCGATTATTTTTATAAAGTATCCAGCATGTGTGTAGGTGCATGGCCTAGTGGTTAGGCTGCTACACTTACTATTGCTAGATTGTGGGTTTGCTTCCCCGAGTGGACGGCATATTGTGTTTTTGAGCAAAACTCTTCATTTCACATAGCTCCTGTTCCTCCCTTTCGATCAGATAGGAATGGTGACCTGTTAGCCTAGCCAGCAGGGTGGCATCATTTGAAGGCTAAAGCAATGCAAATGTGCATTGTGACCAGCGATGTGTAACAACATCTGACAACCCAATCGGTCACGCGTGATCCAAGATGTGAATGGCATAATAACAGAAGACTCCTACACTCTTATCACACTATCAACCTGTAATGAAACAGCATATCAGGTAGTTGAGGGCCAGTTAGTAGTGATGGCTTTCTGGTAGCAAAGGGGTTAATAACGACACCGCAATACTAATTAGTAATGTAAGCACAATACTAATTAGTAACCAGTCCACAGTACTAGATGGTAACAAGGAGTACAAAAACCAGTTACCACCTGGGAAATGGCCAAGTTCAATATGAAGGAAGTTGGCAAGAACTTAATGTAATGTTCTCAGTCATTCAATTATTGCTCATATGCAAAGATGCTGTGGGATCTCTGGCAGACTGACAGGAAATCAGGGCTTCAGATGAGCCAAATATAAAAGATATACAAGAATAAAAGATATACAAGAATAGTTATCTCTGATGACAACTCATACAATGAAGACGACAAAATGTTTAAAACAAGCAAAAAAGAAAAAAAAAACCCCCAAGTGTCATGCTTTAAGTGAACTAAATTAAAACCCTCCATTTTATGTTTCAAAGACCTGTTATTTTACTAAATTCTTCATTATTTTCAAAAATAACTGTGAAACGAAAGTGTATTTCACCAGAGACCTGAAAGGACAAAAGGCAAAGTCGACCTCGGCAGAATAATAATAATAATGAAGTATTACTTTAGCCAAAGGCTAAGATGATAAAGCAGACAAATGGTAGATGTTGAGTAGGGTGGCAGGTGATTGAAAGTATAATAGAAATATATTTCTCCCAGTAAATGTGTTTACTACTTTTGGAATGGATGGATGGATGGTAGGGCAATGACTGCAGAGAAAGAAAAGAAGAGATAGGGGAGGATGTACAAGGAGGAGAAAGCAAGGAAACAACAACAACAAACAGCCAACAGGATTTTTAAAATTTTATTCATCTCCATACAATCTGCCCTGCCAACGAGCAGGTGGTTCAGTTTGAACCTTTGTCTCAGCCACTACCACACCTACATTCATCTCTCCTCCATAAAAGACATTGCTGAAGTTGAGGAAGACAAAAATAACAACCTCCAGAAATAACACTGAACTAAGAGAGAAGTCCAACAGTTCCCTGCTGTATATGTATACACACACTTATATATATATATATATACATACACATATGAACACACACACACACACACACACACACATATATATATATATATATACACACACACACACACACATCATCATCATATACGTATATATTCATACACACATACATAAATATACACACATAGATACATATATATATATACATACATACATACATACACACATGTAATATATACACAAACACACACACATATATAAATGTACACTCACATATATATTTGCTAATGTTTGTTTTTAACAAAGTTATATATAAAAACAGTTTAACATTAAACTGAAGGATTAGTCAATGCTTTTAGTAGAGAGAATCTATTTATTAAACTTTAACAAGGGGACTGACTGTGACTTTGAAGTTTTGACTTGATGGCCTTCATCAGACTGTGTGTGTGTGTGTGTGTGTGTGTGTGTGTGTGTGTGTGTGTGTGTATTTATATGCGTATGTATATAGAGGCCTACATTGTCATTAGATATGATGTGCCAGTACAATGAGGGTGTAGAAAGAGAGGGCTGGCAAGAGGAAAAAGGATTAAGGACCACTTATAAAGTCTGTGTTTATATCACACACACACATATCTAAAGTTGCATTCATATCCTAGTCACTACACACACACAAGCAAATATAACAAAAGCTTTAAGCTATTCTGAACCAGGAAATCATGGACCACCCTGATTAAATCCACATGATGCACCCTTTCATCTACCACATGTCAACCTGCCCTTTGCTCAGTCTTTTCACCTCACAGACCTACAACTCTCTAGAATTTTCTATCTTCGTATAAATAGGATACAAGTTGACCATTAACTTATGTTCACTTCTCTAATCTAAAAAGGGAAGGACTTACAAGCAGCACCCACTTTTCAGCGAACTAAATTAAAAACCAGAGCAAAAAACAATAGGTTAGACAGTGTGTGTGTGTACACAGCACATTAAACCTCTTGTGTGAGGTTTGTATAGTTGTTACCTGTTCACATAGGTATGTGCACAAGGAAAGAAAGGTGTGTTCATGAGCAAGTAAGAAAATATGTGGTATTGTTTGTGAGAAATACATGTGTGTGTGTTTGTAAATATATACCCACACATATACGCAGAAAGAGATATAAGACCATATGCTTAGAAAGAGAGAAAGGGGGAAAGGGAGAGTTAGGCAGCAGTAGAAACGTTTTAAACTTGGAACTATCTTCATTTATTATTTGTTCTCAGTTGTCAGTTTAAATTTCAACCTCACAAAAAATTTAGCAACTGAATTACTGAAACAGACAAATATTAAATGACTGTATGATCACAAGATTAATAGTTGTTATTAAGGGAGATTATAATAATTGTTAGGGATAGATTAAAGCTATATGTGAGATGTTTTTGTACATGCACACACACACACATCTGTGTTTGTGTGAGTCTGTCTATCATCATTTAGAATCTAAGTTTCATGCTGACATGGGTTGGAGGGGTTGACACGATTCAAATGTGTCCATGGACTGCATTGCACTCCAGTATCTGCTTTGGCATGGTTCCTACAGCTGGATACCTTTCTTGATATCAACTGTATTACAGAATGGACTGGGTGCTTTTTTTTTTTTGTTTTTATGTTACCTGCACTATTAAGACTACCATGCAGTCCGCAAGATTACAAACCCTGGGGGGGAGATATGGAGGAGCAGTTTCATGCAAGAGGACAAAGTGATTACTATGAGGGTGGGATAGAACAGGTTTTTGTGAAGGGATCTGCATGGTAGAGAGAGAGAGAGAGAGAATGATCAGTAGGAGCAACACAAGATAAATAACAGCAATGAAGTGCCCAGGTCAAAGCACAAGCTGAGAAATAGGTGGCTGGGTGGGCAGTTTGTAAGATGAAGTAACAAAGCACAATTGAGCTGGGAAAGTTAGAGGGTGCAGAAGTGAGAGTGAGGGGGGGGGGGGCAAGTAGCAGGAGTAGTAAAGATGATACGGTACAGCGTACACCTACCCTTTTGCTGCATACTGAGTAAGGCCATTTTCCTGAAGGTACCAGGGTCCCACTTTCTTTCCTACTTACTAAAAAACCTTTGCCTTTGTTAGATTTACCACAAGGCCTCTCTATTCTAGGTTCAGCCTCCATCCCTAAACTTTCTTTTTTAATTCCCCCATAGACTCAGGTATGAGAACTAGATCATCAGCATGGACAGCCAGTTTTCAACTTTTCTATGATGGTTTGTAGGACTACTATGAATTAGAGAGAACTGAGGACTGAACCTTGGTGAACCCCCACTTTCATGCCAAATTCATTACAACAGTGCTTGCCAACTCTCACTTTACATACTGCATCATCGTACATAGCTTGAACTGCCTGCACAAGCCATTCATCAACACCTAGTTTCCTCAGAGCCCACCAAATTACCGAACATGGTACATCAGGCCAAGAGGAAATAGAAACCTTGCTTGGAATTAGGTGAGGATCAGTGGACAAGAAGGGCACCCAGCCATGGAAAATCTACTTCAACAAACTAAATAGATAGTATGGTCATGGCTGGAATGCTTTTGATCAGAGGCCTGCTCAATCAGAAGTGACCTGGCAACGGTAAAAACAATATCAAAACATCCTGTTTCCAAATAAGATAATATTTCCAAGTGGTCAGAAAATGTCATTTGCAGAATACTGGCAATGAATGACATTCATTTACAACAATCACATGATGTCAAAACAAGGAGACAGAAAAATGCACATTCACATGCATACACACACACACACACATCTAGAATCACAAGTTGTAACTTGCCTGAAGACCCTATGCACCTACAGGTGAAACTCAAAGTAGCAACAGACTGACTTCACCATAGGCGCAGACATGGCTGTGTGGTAAGAAGCTTGCTTCCCAACCACATGGTTCCAGGTTCAGACCCACTGCATGGCACCTTGGGCAAGTGTCTTCTACTATAGCCTCGGGCCGACCAAAGCCCTGTGAGTGGATTGGGTAGACGGAAACTGAAAGAAGTGTGATGTATACATAAATATATATGTATATAAAAGCAAAACATTCTTAATTTATCGACCCCAGAAGGATGAAAGGCAGAGTCAACCTTGGAAGAATTTGAAAATAATAGGAGAGAGAGAGTAGTGTGAAACTAGATTTGTTAGGAGAGGAAAATACTTTAATTCCTTTTTATATCAACCCACTTGAGACCACTTCTCATTCTAGGATACAAATTCCATTTCAAAGTGGTTAAGAATCATGCTTTCCAGCTACATGGTTTCATGTTCAGTCCCACCATGTAGCACAAGGGGCAAGTATTATCTACTACAGCCATGGGCTGAACTAAACCAGAAAGTGAAAATAACCATTTGTGTATGTGTATGTGTGTGTGTGTGTGTTTGTCTTGACATCAAGTGACTGATGTATATGAATGCCATTCATCTTCAATATTCTGCAAAAATGCATTCAACCATGGGGAAATATTACCTTGCTTGGAAACAGGTAAGGAAGAGCATCCAGCTGTAGAAGATTTGCCTCAATAAACTCTGTCGAACCCATGTAAGCATTGAAGAGCAGTCGTTAAAATAATGACAGTGAAAATGATCTAAATTAAAAGCTGCTATCAAGTTATGTTCCAAACACGCAGCTTAATAATGACAAAGTTATTTTGATAAATTCTTCATTATTTTCAAAATTAACTGCAACAAAAGCAGTGTACTTCAACAGAAATATGGTAACAAAAGTGCTAAGTGGGCGAAATCTGAAGCAGATGGGAAAAACTGAAGGATGATTATCATTATTAGTGGAAAGGTATCAAGAAGAATATGAAACAAAGAAACAAAGTGTTCATCATCATAATAATTGTAGCAACGTCCACTTTGTCATTTCTCCATGAGCTGGACAGAGTTTACTGAGCGAGATGTTTTATGGCTGTGTACCCTTTTTGCCACCAACAGTTATCTGTTTTCAAGCAAGCCCCAAGGCCAGACATGTTTTTGTAGAATACTGGAAATAAAGGAGACTGTTTATGTTATTCATTTACAAGTATCACACAATGTCAAGACAAGGAGACAAACACAGGCACACATATATATGTTTATATGTACATACATGCACACAACTGGCTTCTTTCAGTTTCCATCCACCAAATCCACTCACAAATTTTTGTTGGCCCAGGGCTATAGTAGAAGACACTTGCCCATGGTGCCACACAGTGGAAGAGAACCTGAAACCATGTTGTTGGGAAACAGACTTCTTAAGTCCACAGCCACACCCCTCCTCTGTTCCCTGCTATGTTCCTTCCCCAATTAGTAACTACTAATCTCTAACTCTCCCTAGTACCACCTGATTACTATTATAAATCTGTTCCTCTCATCTTACTCTCCCTCATTGCCTTGGCATAAAGTCATCACCCACTCTCTCATCTGTTCTCTTTCAGTTACAGGGGTCACTTTATGACATGATTTTCACTAGTGTTGGTGTAACTTTATAAGTGTACACATTATATAATCTATAAAGTGGTTGGCATTAAGAAGGGTATCCAGTTGCAGAAACCATGTCAAAGTAGACACTGGATCACAACACAATCCCCGGACTTGTAAGAGCTTGTTGAAAAACCCAACCTATCTCAGCATTGTATGTTGGACATTAAATAACGATGATGATTATATATATAATTCTATTTTTGCTGTACATGCACATAACTTAATATCATTTTCCAGCTGACATATTTTCCATCCACATTTCCCACTCTTAAATATTTTATCTCATATATCACAAAGTGAACTGTGATATCCATGAAGATGAGTAATGATAGAGAGGAATGTCTTTTTACATGTTCCAGTCATTAGGCTGTGGCCATGTTGGGGCAGTCATATGGATTGACCCCAGTGCCTTTTTTTCTTCTAAAGCCTAGTACTTATTCTATTGATCATTTTTGCTGAACCACTAAGCCACAGGGACATAAACACATCAACACCGGTTGTCAAGTGGTGGTGGGGGACAGACAGACACACACACACGATGGGTTTCTTTCAGTTCCCATCTACTAAATCCATTCACAAGGCTTTGGTCAGCCCAAGGTTATAGAAGACACTTGCCCAAGGTGCCATGCAGTTGATTGAACCTAAAACCATGTGGTTGGAAAGCAAGCTTCTTACCACACAACCGTGTCTGCACCTAATGTTGGTGCAGAACAACCCAAAAGACTGTTCGCACTGTGAATTTATGTCTTTGTGAATTACACAAACAGGAAGAATAACACACAAATATACTATATAAAGGAATCCTGAAATATCTGAGTTCCCTTGAAGGACTCCTAGACGTTTCAGTGACCCCTCAACTTTTCGGCCAGCATTGAACTAAAGACAGTTGGTTACTTGTTTAACAACACAATATATAGTAATTGTTGACATAACAAACGACTTGTATATAACTCACTCATGAACAGATAATGAGATGATGCAGTCTACAAATATACAAGTATGTATATCAATAAAAAATAAAGGCTGTCACAGAACGGTTGTAAAAATTCTTGACTTATAATGTAAACAAATACCTCCATAGATGAACTCATGCTTGTTTGAGTTGATATGCATGAAGACCCATATATCTGTGCATCTCTTTCTCTCTCTCTAAATATATATTTATATATATATACACACACAACACTCTACCCAGGCCTCTGGGTGTGTTTAGTAGAATTCACTCAATTACAAGAATTCGAGTCAGGTTCCTAGTTTGAAAAAACTATACTTTCCTCCACCTTCCACATGCCTCGGAGACACTGAAAAGGGTCTCTGGGAACTGCACTATCTCTTGACCAAGTAATTGTATGTGTCTGTCTGTCTATATATATATATATACACACACACACACTTGTGAAAACAATACATACATACACACATTTCGGCCATTGACTTGTGACAAACGAGGTTGATAACATCGCTCTCACCCCGCCTAGTACGTATTTTGACGATATCTATTTGTCGTACAGCTATGCAACGGCATAAAGGGACGTAACATGAAAAACACCGGTTTTGAGACCGGTGTAGCAGAAATACACACACCCACATATATATATATATATATATATATATATATATATATATATATATATATAAGTATTTGCGTGTGTACAATTTCCGTCTACTAAATTACACTCACAAGGTAGTTTGTCAAATCGAGGCTATAGTTGAAGACGCTAACCAGAGATGTCGCGCAGTAGGATCGAACACCGATCCACGTGGTTGCAAAGGAAACTTCTTAGGCACACAGCCATGATTGTACCCATATATGTATGTGTATATACGTGCATGTGATTTCACATATATATAAACATCACATAAGCATATATGCATACACACATGTGGATTTATAAATACACACAGATTATGCATAGCGCTTATTGTGTTTCCTCTCCCTTAACCGTAACGACCATAACCCTTTTGGTGATGGTGGGGAAGCGAATAAACGCCGAATTGTAACATAAATTATATTTAACTCGAGATCATATATTGAGTGATCTTTCATGACATGTGAACACCACTCTCTCTCTCTCTATATATATATATATATATCTGTGTGTGTGTACACACATATATATAGACATATACACTATAGATATACATATATAGAGTTTGTATAATAAAAAAAAAACACTGTCGAGGTAATACAAAATTAATTAAATATACGTAATGTGGTGTGTGTGTGTGTGTGTGTGTGTGTGTGTGTGTGTGTGTGTGTGTGTGTGTGTGTGTGTATATACGTAATAAATGTACGGGAATATAAAGACAAACACACATAGATGCATAGCAATATAACACAACGTTCATAATAAATGGGGAAAATATATTAATGTCTTAATAAACCTGAGGAGATATGATATAATGAGTGTATTTTACACTATATCTCGCCTCCACCACCACGACACTATCGCTAGTGATATATAGTATTTCTAAATCCTGCTACTGCCACCATCACTACTACTACTACTACTACTACTATACGGACATGTTCGTGTTATTACATATCAACTCGCATACTAATGTCCTTCTATATAAACACATAGAACACTAACGAAAGGCTACTAACCCGTCGACACCACTAATAGCTGATAGTGTTCCTTTTAATAATATCGCTAGGTCGAGCTTTGCAAGGACTTCCTATTATACTTCATCTATAGCAATATTTTCTATTATCATTGCCATCATGAAACATATAATTAAAAGAATAACCCCGCTTTATCGTTAAAAACTATCAAACGGGTTGATTGAAACGAAAGATGATACATACAAGTACACATATGAATATATATATAGAAAAGGGGAAGAGATGGTTGATTCCGACATACCTTTGATCAGTTTAACAAGACAGCATCCCTCTCTGTGAAATTGTGTATCAAATTTGGGTCTTAAAATCTGTTGGTCTTCTTTATCCTCTTCTTTTTTTTAGTAATGAATTAATAAGAAATGAAGAGACGATGTTAGTGAGTGAGAAAGAGAAGCTGTCAATCTCACAAGCCGTCTTTCTCTCTCGGTATGTCCCTCTCTATCTCTCTCCCGATCTCTCTCTCTCTCTCTCTCTGAATCTATGTAAGTCCCTCTCTCGATCTCTCTTTGTCTCTCCCTCCCCCTCTCTCTATGTCCTCCTCTCTCTATATCTCTCTGCTCCTCACTCCTACCCCGATCTCACTTTCACTCGCTGCTCACTCAGCAAACGTAAGTAAAGCTACAACGAACACTTCGTTTCGTAACAACCTTTGCATTCCTTCTCCCGTGAATTTACTAAAACTGCTAGTTAAAAAAAATCAAATGTTTAACTGAATAAAATAATCTTTCAGAAAAAATTATACATACTAATATTTTACAAATAAATGGGTTCTTAGAAAAACACTGGAATTATTAGCTTTAACTGAACAATCAGTAAAATATCACGTTTTGAGAACAAACCGGTCCTCCACTGAAAATAGTTACCGAATTAAAAGAATTCTGAGCACTTAATTAATAAGTTTAAAAAATTAAATTTTGTTTGAAAAAATTACAGAAAGTTTGATTTTATTAGTTTATCTACTCTTTAGTGTCCAAACTGTTTGTAATTTTAATAAAATTATGTTTTGTTCAACTTTAGTATTTTAAAATAATCAATACTGTGAAAGAATTCACCGGTGCTTTCAAGAGGCGATAATATTGTTTCGGTAAGTAGAAACGTTGAAACGTTAAGAGGTCTGTGTACCTGAGCGATCTTCCTAGTCATCATTCACCATTATCTTCATCTATCATTGTAAATTAAATTGACATCTACTCAGTGGCCACTGAGCATGAAAACTATTCGTTATTTCAGCGACGATCATTTCCAACAAGTGCTTTGTGGGGCAACGAGGAAATTTTCTCACATGCTATGGATATTTATTGATAGTACTGGATAAGGCAGAGCAGTAGCTATTGTTATATATAATTTTATACTGCATATATATCACATGTCGGACTTTTATATATATATAGTTTTAAGATACACCTAGTAGATGCTCTCAGATGCATCATGAGAAATATTTCTGGAGTCTAAATGTCTTTCAACATCAGATTCTCTTGCCCGGAAGAGGTACAAAGAAAATGTGAAGTGTGCAAGTCCAGAGCCAACTTCACCCCTTCACTCCCTGCAGACCACCAGTGTGTGTCCTGTGGTGGAGCCTTCCAAACACATCAGACTGATCAGCCATAGCCGGGTGCACTGTGCCCTGTTTTCTTCTCCCAATTGATGTCCTTGTTCATTGTCAATGACAGATGAACTAATAATAATAATAAGGACATGTACCGAGAGTGATAAAAATCAAACATCCAGTCAACATCATGGTGTTTGGAGTGATCATTAGTGATGGAGATGTTATACCTCCATTCATTTTCCTACACGGCCTCAGACTCAATACAGAGGCCTACATCAAGTGCCTAGAGGAGGTAGTGCTGCCGTGTAGTGCTGCCGTGGGTCAAAAGCATGGCTGCTGGAGGTCCTATGTCTGGCAACAGGGCTCTGCACCATGCCACACAAGCAGGAGGACCCAGCCATGGCTGTCAGTCAATTTCTGAAACCACATCACTCCTAACATCTGGCCACCTAACTCCCCAGACTGCAACCCCCTTGATTATTATGCATGAGACACAGTTGAGCAAGAGACCAACAAAACTCCTTGTAACACTAAAGGTGAAATGAAGGCAAGGATTATGGCAGCATTCACCAACTTAAACAAGGAGACTGTCCAGAAGAGTTGCAGGAGATTCCGAAGCTGTCTGGAGGCTGTGGTTGAAGCCAATGGTGATTTTATTGAATAAATTCACTGTTTAATATTTCAAGATATTTTTATGTAGTTTTGGTAAATATATCTGTTTAAAATGAGATGTCATACATATATATCATACATACTTCTGAAACACACATCCACTTATATATGAACATGCATGCAAGTATACATGCTTACATAATTGTATGCATCCATACACACACACACACATCACTTGTTTGGAGGTATGACTTGGTAACATGTACTGTCATCATCATCATCATCATCATTTAACGTCCACTTTCCATGCTGGCATAGTGTTGGATGGTTTGACAGGAGCTAGCAAACTGGAAAGCTGCTCCAGACCCCATTGTCTGTTTTGGCATGATTTCTACAGCTGGGTGCCCTTCCTAACACCAGTCACCTTACAAAGTGTACTGGATGCTTTTCACATGGTACCAGTACCAACAGATACAAAAAAAAAAGTTGTTTTAGGTACCTATGCAGGTGTGTACAGACATAGATACTCTCTTAATCCTCCATGTGGCACATTGAGGATGTAACACCTAGAGAGTGAGTGAGAGTTGTATTAGCATGCAGCTGGTAATAATTTCCATATGAACTGACTGGAGGAGTAGGAAATGAAGTGTGTTGCTCAAAGAGTCAATGTGTCACCTCTGTATGTGTGTGTGTGTGAAGGTACGTGGCCTAGTGGTTAGGGTTATTGCACTCACATTCTAGCAATTGTGGTTCGATTCCTGGACTGAGTAATGCATTGTGCTTTTGAGCAGAACACTTCATTTCACATTGCTCCAGTCCACTCAACCATAACCCTGTGATGGGCTTCTGATTTGGGATAATGTTGGCCTGCTCACCCAGCCAACAAATTTCACTCACAAGGTATTCATCTACCTGTGGCTATAGTAGAAAAACTTACCCAAGGTGTCGTGTTGGATAGAATGCCTTATGGTATTTAACTATCTGTAATCCAGGTTCAAATTCTGTTGAGGTCAATTTTATCTTTTATCCTTGCAGAGTTGTTAAAAAAAATACAAGCCTAGAGCAGAAGATTGACGGAATGATAAGAACGTCAGACCAGATGCCTTGCGTTGTTTGTTGCATCTCTTTACATTCTGAGTTCAAATCTCACCATGGCCAACTTGGTGGTAGATTTAATCCATAGCCTGGTTTATCACATGCACCTGGACCCTTGGGTGCCTTTAGCAGAGCCCATTCCATTGCAAGTATTTGGGCCTGGTTTCTAGTTTGAGGGTTCATTCCTCCTTCTCTCACTAGTTTCAGAAGCCCTGCAAAGGGTCATTGTTTTCTCTTTAAAACAATAGCTCTCAACCATTTTTTTGCCTATGGACCTCATTGGTTCCTATTTTACTCTATGGGACCCCATAGCCATTTAAAAAATCCCATTATATTTTTATAATCAAATATCTTTTGGGAACATTTTTTGGGGAAAAAACTACATATTTACCATCATAGGATAATTTTAATTATATGATAATTTAGATAAAATCTAAATTTTATCTCCATTTTCTTCATTTCTTTCATCAGCTTGTCATGATTGAAAAAGAGAACCAAATCTGTGTTCTGTATGGCAGTCAAACTGGTACAGCTCAAGAAGTCGCTGAACAAATCGGACGGGATGCAAAGAAACGACATTTCTCGACAAAAGTTCTTCCTTTGGATGCATACCCCCTGGTAAGATTTTGTTAATGCTTCCCACTACATTGTTTCAGGTTCAGTTCCACTGTGTAGTACTTTGGGCTAGCATACGCTACTATAGCCCTGGGCTGGTCAAAGCCTTGTGAGTGGATTTGGTTGACAGAAACAGAAAAGACCACCCAGGGTCAAGAAAAGTGGAAAAAATCATCAAGGGCTTATTCTCCATAAGGAGCAAAAGGCTTAAGTAATTCGTTATCACTGATACTAATTTCAGCTGAGTAGATTGAAACAATACTAAACAAAGTGTTTTGCTAAAGTACAGAATATGCTGCCTGATTTTAGAATTGAACCCACAATTTAATGATTATCAGCCCAACACTGTAACCATTAGGCCACATGGTGATCCATATAAGCTATTAATTGCTTAACTATTAATTCCCCTCAGACAGTTGATTGATAGCTCAGTCGTTCTTATTCATTTACAACTTGTGACTGGTCCCAGTGAAATATGAAAAGTTCTTTATGGTCTCTTTTGCAGGCCAATTTAATTCATCAGCGCTTGGTTGTATTTGTCTGTGCCACAACTGGAAATGGTGATCCACCAGATAACATGAAGGTAAGCTGATATTTCTGTTCCATCATTGAAATAGTTTGTTGTCGTATCATGCAAATTCATTCCCCATCTCAGTCACATCACTTAGATACACCACCTCTGTGCCATATCACTCAAAAGCACTCACTTTCTGCTATATCACTTAAATAAACTCCTCTCTCCCTCTCTCTACTATATCATATAAATATCAATCACACACACACACTCTCTCTCTCTGTCACTATGATATCACTCCCCTCCCTGACATTTCACTCAAATGCATCCTGCCTTTTAAGTAAATCTTTAATTCTGTTAGTTTCCTAACCAAACATTGTCATTTAGTTCTGTTCCAATTTATTCCAGACATTTTGGAAATTTATTTTGAAAAAGAGTTTGCCTTCAAATTCTTTGAGTCTTTTAAATTATGCTGTTCTGGGACTGGGAGATTCCTCATACCAAAAGTGAGTATCTGTGGTTAGTTATTTGTTCACTGTGTATGTCTGCATGAGATTGTGTGTGTGTGTTGGTGTGTGCCTGAGTGTGTGAGTTTTGGCATATGTGTGTGCGAGTCCTTGTATATGTGTGTGTGTATGTGCAAGTCCTCATATATATGTGTGTGGTTGTGTCAGATGTGAATGTGTGTGCACGTGTGTGTGTTGGCATCTAAATTTTAATGCATATATGTGTCTGTGAATATGAATATATGGCTGTGTATATGAATATCCAAGTGAGTGTATGGTGTTGTTTTGCATTTATAATAAAATAAATATATACAAATTATAAAAATAGTAAAAAAAAAATATACAGTACAGTGCTGTTTCTATTTTGTAGATTTTCACCTATTGCAGGGTGTTTTGGAATGTAACACCTGCGATAGTCGAGGGATTACTGTATAGAAATTTTAACCACAAAATCTTACATGGACTCCCAAGGGTCATATGAACCCTGGTTGAGAACCATTGATGTATATGGACCCCTTTGATTCCATTTTTATTCACAGCTATTCAATGTTTAAAAAAGTCCTATTGTATTTTTACAATTAAATATTATTAGGAATTGTATAAAAATAATTATTAAAATATTTTGTGCATCGTTGAAGTATAACTAATTTATTGCAGATAAATTTTAGCAACAAAATCTTGTATGGACCCCACCAAGGGCCATTTGGGCTTTTGCTGAGAACCACTAATTTAAAAGAATAAATACTTGTTTTGCTTTAGATACAATGTCATTGGAAAGAAATTATTTCGTCGTCTTGAACAACTTGGAGGAGAACCAATCCAGCCAGTTGGTCTGGGAGATGACCAGCATGAACTAGGGTTAGTATCAATTCTAATTTATATAACCAGCATGAACTAGAGTTGTTGTTGATGTTGTTTCACCCAGGACAGATCTCATGAAGCAGAACTATAATCAAATCATTCCAGCCATGACCATCTCATCATGTATATGGAATTACTTATCCATGGCCTTCGTTCTTTAAGACGGTAAGGTTTGATTTGAGAGGGAGATTTTGTGACCATAA
>NC_142948.1:36596466-36613966 GCF_046866305.1 Octopus bimaculoides | reverse complement strand
TCAATTACTTTTCAGTTATTCTCCTGGAGATGTGTTGATGGTTCAGCCTGAAAATAGTTCTGAATCTGTGCAAGAATTTATTGAATGTCTGCAGCTTGATCCAAACAAGCTTTTCATTCTGAAACAAAATGACCCTGGTAAGACATTATTTACCCTCTGTCCAGTGACAACTTTGGCCACCTTTTTGAATTCAATATCTCCACCACGTATGAACATGCTTATAAAATCAAAAACCAGTCGAGCACTCATGATCTTTCTGTGCTTCACTTATTACTGCTTTCTGTCCTCTCTTTTAACTTTTTCTACCTTTGTCCTTCATCCTTTCAGGGTCAATAAAATAAGTACCGGTTGAGCACTGGGGTCAATATAATTGACTTATCTCTTTCCTGGAAAGGGCTGACCTTGTACCAAAATTTGAAACCATTATTATTATTATTGTTGTTGTTGTTGTTGTTGTTGTTGTTGTTGTTGTTGTTGTTGTTGTTGTTGTTGTTGTTGTTGTTGTTGTTGTTGTTGTTGTTGTTGTTGTTGTTGTTGTTGTTGTTGTTGTTGTTGTTGTTGTTGTTGTTGTTGTTGTTGTTGTTGTTGTTGTTGTTGTTGTTGTTGTTGTTGTTGTTGTTGTTGTTGTTGTTGTTGTTGTTGTTGTTGTTGTTGTTGTTGTTGTTGTTGTTGTTGTTGTTGTTGTTGTTGTTGTTGTTGTTGTTGTTGTTGTTGTTGTTGTTGTTGTTGTTGTTGTTGTTGTTGTTGTTGTTGTTGTTGTTGTTGTTGTTGTTGTTGTTGTTGTTGTTGTTGTTGTTGTTGTTGTTGTTGTTGTTGTTGTTGTTGTTGTTGTTGTTGTTGTTGTTGTTGTTGTTGTTGTTGTTGTTGTTGTTGTTGTTGTTGTTGTTGTTGTTGTTGTTGTTGTTGTTGTTGTTGTTGTTGTTGTTGTTGTTGTTGTTGTTGTTGTTGTTGTTGTTGTTGTTGTTGTTGTTGTTGTTGTTGTTGTTGTTGTTGTTGTTGTTGTTGTTGTTGTTGTTGTTGTTGTTGTTGTTGTTGTTGTTGTTGTTGTTGTTGTTGTTGTTGTTGTTGTTGTTGTTGTTGTTGTTGTTGTTGTTGTTGTTGTTGTTGTTGTTGTTGTTGTTGTTGTTGTTGTTGTTGTTGTTGTTGTTGTTGTTGTTGTTGTTGTTGTTGTTGTTGTTGTTGTTGAGCAAAGTTGAGGTTGACTTTGCCTTTCATCCTTTCGGGGTCGATAAATCAAGTGCCAGTGAATCACTGTGGTCAATGTAATCAGCTAGTCCCCTCCTGCCAAATTTCAGGCCTTGTGCCTTTAGCAGAAAGGATTATCATGACCATGATGATGATCATCATCATCATCCTCATCAAGGTGGTGAGCTGGCAGAGTTGTTAGCACACCGGGCGGAATACTTAGTGGTATTTCATCTGTCTTCGTGTTCTGAGTTCAAATTCTGCTGAGGTTGACTTTGCCTTTCATCCTTTCAGGGTTGATAAACTAAATACCATGGCTAGAAGTGTTTTCACAGAATATTTGAAGTGAATGACACTGTTGCACACTGTCAAGACAAGGAAACACATGCATGCACATGTGCACGCACACATGAGCATTTCCCTCTAGGTGGGTCAGTATTATAAAGGATAAACTCCAAATCCCTACCCCTTCCCCTGCCTGCCAAGTTATGCTACAGTTATCTCAACAGCCTTAATGACCTATCTCTCTACCTCCAGATGTCTCGTTGCCAGCAGAACTTCCTCAGCCATGTTCCATTTACCATTTACTCAAGACATATCTGGATATCAATGCCATCCCACGGAGATATTTCTTTGAACTTATGGCTTCTTTCTCAGAAGATGAGCTTGAGAAGGAGAAATTACAAGAATTCACCACAGCAGAAGGTCAAGTGAGTAATACTCGAGTGCGGACATGCTTGAGTACAACTGTAGTTGAGTGGAATGTTTGCAGATCACATTGGTGTTATACTTGTATGAATGATTGAGTTAAACTACCATATATGGCAGTAATTCTCGAGTGAAGTAATGAGACCATCATAATCTGTACGAGAAGATGCTGAAAAGTTCCTGACTTTAGAGGTATTGGGAAAGGCCTGGCTGGAAGCCCAACCTTCTGAGTTCTTTTACAGGGCTTAGAAAAACTGAAGGGCCTCTGCAATAAGTGAGTGAATCTGAGAGGGAAATATGTTATTCAAAACCATAATTAACTGATCCTCTTGTATTTTCTTTTACCCAAAGCCAGGAACTTTTCAGTACCCCCCTCGTAGTAGCACTAATATTTGAATGAATGAATGATTGAGTAAAGCTACAAATCCACTCACAAGGCTTTGTTCAGTCCGAGGCTATAATAGAAGATACTTGCCTAAGATGCCATGTAGTGGGACTGAACCCAGAACCATGTGGTTAGGAAACAAGCTTCTTACCACACAGCCACTCCTGCACATATATATATATATGATGCACTTCCATATAGTTTCAATATACCAAGTTCTCTCACAAGGCATTGATTGTCCCAGGGCTATAGTGGGAGGTGCCATGCAGTGGGACTGAACCCAAATCCACATGCTTGCAAAGTGAGCGTCTTAACCACACAGCCATTCCTTGCAAGCAATTCTTGAGGGAACCATTACAGGTCAGAATTGAGAGGATCTTTAGAGATGATTTTTGACTAAACCCGTCTGTGTCAGTCATAAAAATATTATGGATTCCTGTCTGTTCTCTAAATTTCAGTCTGACCGATACGACTATTGCAATCGAGTACGAAGAACAACTCTTGAAGTAAGTGGAATTCTTAGATTTCTTTCATTGTTTCATTTTTGTCAATGTTTTGAAAGATTCTTAATGGGAACTCATGTGTTGAAATAGGTTTTGTTGAATCTTGGGAAGGTCATTATTCTTTTATTCCTTTACTTGTTTCAGTCATTTGACTGTGGCCTTGCACTGGTTGTATTTCACTTCTTTACTATTATTTTCAATCAGTTAGCTATTTAGCCAACTAACTAATCAATTGTTTGATTAATCATTCTTGTACTGGTGCCACATTAAAAGCACCCCTGCTGGTGCCATGTAAAAAGCATCCATAATAGTACCACGTAACAAGCAGTAGAGAGGTCATGTCATTGAAGAGGTCGCAAACGACAGCAGAAGTACTTTGGCAAACTTGTTAGATTGATTGATTAGTTGAATGATTAATCAAAACAATTGGTTTGTTAGTTAGATAGTTAACCAATTGACAAATAACAATAGAAACTATAGTGTGTCTGTGTGTGTGTTTATCATTGGCATAATAACCCTCCCAAGATATAACTAATTATTGATCATTCATTTAAATTATGATTAAAAAAAGCCTTGTGATTGAATATTTCAGGCAGAAGTTCCGTTCTGAGTATATGCGTGTGTGAAAGTGCTTGTACCTCTTTTAATAGGAGGGAAATACAGTTTTTTTATTTAATATTATTATCATTTTTTTTTTTTTTTTTTTTTTTTTTTTTTTTTGCATTTTCTTCATTTTATTCCTTCCAGGTTCTCCAAGACTTCAAACAGACTGTTCCTAAAATTCCTTTTGAATATATTTTTGATCTAATTTCTCCTTTGAAGCCACGCGCATATTCAATTGCTTCTTCCCAAAAGGTAAAAGTATTTGTTCTTTTATCGTGCCAATAGTGTTACTGCTGCTGCCGCCACCACCATTGCCATCATCATCATCATCATCATCATCATTGTCATCGTCATCATCAACATCAATAGCATTACCATCATCATCATCTTCATCATAACCATCATCACTGCTACTATCATCATTTTTGTTATCATCATCTTTGTCAGTGTCGTTTTCGTCATTGTTGTCATCACCATCATCATCATCGTCGTCATTATCATCTTTGTCATCATCATCATCATTATCATCATCATCGTCATCAGTAACATCAACAACAGTAACAGCTGTCTGCATGCTGGTATCACAAAAAAAGCCCAACTGGTTCATTGGGGTAAGCCACAATAACAGCAGCAACTGTGAAATTTAAATTTAACAAGTGCTTTGCTACCTCACAGTGCTAGGGTACATCTTCCCCTGGATAAGAGGATAGTCTATCACAGATAGCTTTCCCTGTCAACAGAATTGAATGCCAGCAACACTGCAAGCCAACAAAACATTCCTTAATTTTACAGACTCACTGATAATTTTTTGAGTAGCAGACTGTACTGAGTATGCATGCACACATACAGGTGTAGATGCACACTCATGCATGTGCAAATGCACACACACACAGACACACACACAAAATTTGAATGCAAATACTTCAGAGTAAAGAAGGAGCAAAAGGGAGTGCTCAATGTTAAAAGTAGAGTATTAAAATATATTACATTCATTTAGATGAATGTATAAAGAGGAGAAATGAAAGCTTATGGGAGAATTTATTCATTCATTTGATTCATTCTTTAATGTTCTGAGTCTTTAAATGAACACATATGTGTGTCGTCATCATCATCATCATCATTTAACATCCATTGGTCATGCTGGTATGGGTTGGACAGTTTGACCAGGTTTCGTAGGCTGAGGGGCTGCACTAGACTCCAGTCTGATTTGTTATGGTTTCTACGGCTGGATGACCTTCACTACACCAACCACTCCAAGAGTGTAATGGGTGCTTTTACGTGCCACCAGCTCAGGTGCCAGTTGCGTGACACCAGTATCTGCCATGACTACAATTTCACTTGGCTTGATGGGTCTTCTTCTCAATCACAGCATATTGCTGAAGGTCTCTCTCATTTGTCATTGCCTCCCTGAGGCCTAGCACTCAAAAGGTGCTTTTTACATGCCACCAGCACAGGTGCTAGTTACCCAACACTGGCATTGGTTACATTGCCTCTGTGAGGCCCGTGTATATAATATATACCCCAGAAATACAACTTATTAGCGACTATATAAAGCCAAGATGAACCCAAATGTATCACAGTCCAATGAACGCTAAGAGGTTGAGACTTGACATAAAAATAAACAAACCACATATTTTATTCTAGAAACTAATATATGATCTTACTTACAGAAATCTGCTATGACTGTGGATATTTTAGTGGCTGCTGTAAAATATCGGACCAAAATTCAAAGACCAAGACTTGGCATCTGTTCCAACTGGATTACCAGCAGAGAACCACATTCCACTCTGCCTGTTTGGATAAAACCTGGCTCATTTGTCTTTCCTGCAAATCCGGACATTCCTGTGATAATGGTTGGACCAGGTAAGATAGATATATTCACAACCATTTGTCATTATTTTATTACGTATTTTTATTTATTCATATATCAGTGGTTCATAATTAAGGCAGCTAATTAGTACAATTGTTACAGCAAGGACAGATTGTTTTGTGGTTATTATCCTGGCTCTGAATTCAAATCTTATAGAAATCAACTTTGCTTTTCATCCTTTTGGGGTTGATGAATAAAGTACCAGTTCTGTACTAGGATCAATTCTTCTCTTTCTCTCAACCATTTTTCTATCTATCACTCTCTTTCTGGAAGAAATTGGCTCCACCAGATCCAAAGTTGTTCAAGATATGTTATATTTTACAACAGTGCCTCTCCAATTCTATCAAAAAGTCGAGGGCCTAAAGGAGGATGAAGTTTATATTATAGTATAATTGTGATGACTTATTGGACAAGATCTTGTATTACTGGTTAATAAGTCATGAATTCAAAAATGCTGTGTACATTTCATGATGTTACTCAATAAAACATTTCCGTCTATCTACTTTGTAGACATATATATAATTTCTCTGTTTTACATTCAGTTTCTCCAATACACAATTAATTTCTGAAACCCATTAGCACTATTACTACTTTCACCTTGATGTCATGCACATTTCAACTTGTCCTCAGCTTTCTCTTATATATTTTGGCTTGCACTCAGGTTATATGACACCCTCTCTTAGGCTGCTATATCGTTATAATACATTAACCAGCCTATCCTTCACATGCAACTGTCTCTCAAATTACGTGACATATTGTTGAAACTGATCCCTACTTGACATGAAATTTCAATGGAATTGAATGCCAGCTCCTGGCAGGGCTTCCCATGTTGAACAGGTTAAAGGATAGAGGTCAGACTAATACTGGTTTCGAATAACTTTGTCCTTAAGTATGTGTATATATGAATATAAGTATATGTATCTGTATATATATGTGTGTGTGTGTATATTTATATACATTTATATGTATGTGTTTACACACACACACACACACACACACTGACAAACACATATCATTAATCTTTTTCTCTTTTTACATAACAACTGACCTCTACATGACATAGAATTTCCCAGGATTTGCACCCTGTGACATCTCTCAGATTGCCCACATGTTATGTGAACATACATTCTTTAGTCTGTACCTTCAAATTTACATTGCATGCTCCTTAAAGTGATACATTGTTCAGACTGTCCTTACGCCACACAATACAATGATCCAATTGTCTTTGCTGTCCTTCAGGCTGACCCCACTTTTGCTATCCGAACTTAGCTTAGTGATTTACTATTTGTTTACAGGAACTGGTTGTGCCCCTTTCAGGAGTTTCATTCAAGAAAGAACATCACAGAATATTGGAGGTGAGTTATACTTAACCAGGCGGGGTCCCAGGAATCTTTTGAATGGAGGGCAGAAGGTCAGAAGGGAATACAATTCCAGGAGAAAAGGGCATAATAATGTTATTTAGAAGGGTGCATTTCTTTCCTTGAAGGGATCACATGCTCCTCAGTCCCCACTTGGGTCCACAGAAAACTCATGCTTTATGTTCAACACACTGACTTACTTAAAGCCTTCACTTCCAATAGAGCATAGGCCATTGATGATCCTTCTCCACTGTTGTTGACTCTGGGCTGTCCCTTCTACTTCTCTCAAGCTGGATCCTTGGTTTCTCAGCTCTTCCTCATTGTCCTGCCTTCCCTAAGGGATGGCCTTCCTCTCCTAGTTCTTGTTGCTTTTGAATTGTCATCAACACTTCTGTTATTTTGGCAGGGTGTTGGCCCTATATAAACCCATTTTTACCTCTGGGAACAGGTGGTCAGTATTAGTCTGGCCTAAGGTGGTGAGCTAGCGGCATCATTAGCATGCTGGACAAAATGATTAGTGGCATTTCGTTTATGCACAAACACACTAATAAAAACACGTCATTAATCTTTCATTTTCTCTTTTAATTTTTCAGAAACTTATATTTTCTTTGGCTGCAGAAATCAGAAGAAAGATTATTTTTTTCAGGAAGAATGGGAAAAACTTGAGCAATCAAATCTTCTTCATGTATTTCCAGCATTCTCTAGGGACCAGGTAAAAATGACATTTCTCTTCAGTTTTTTCACCATTTTGTTCTTTGAATTGTCATTACTCTTTTAAAAATATCATAAATTAGCAACTAAGATTTTAATGGAAATATTGGTTTCAAATTTTAGCACAAGGCCAGCAAGTTCAGGGAGGGGGGAAAGTCTATTACATCACCTCCAGTATTCACCTGGTACTTATTTTATCAACCCTAAAAGGATGAAAGACTAAGTTAACCTTAATGGAATTTGAACTCAGAACGTAAAGACGGATGAAACGTTGCCAAGCATTTTGCCAGTTCTGTCAGCTAACTGCCTTAATAATCCTTTCTACTAAAGCACAAGGCCTGAAATTTTAAGGGAGGAGGCACTTCAATTATATTGACCCCAGTGCTCAACTGGTAATTATTTTATTAAAGGATGAAAGACCAAGAAGTCTTTCACTTCAGGTTAGTATTACAGTATGTAAGAGTTACTTAGTAGATGGGGTGGGGTAGAAGCATGAAAGTAATAAGCGGGGAAGTGAGGAAAAAAATTGTCTTTTATTACTAGAAATATGATTCTCTCTCCCTTATTTCTCTCTCTCTCTCTCTTACTCACTCAATCACTCTCTCGTATCTCTCCCTTTTATTTATTAGCTTTCTCTTCCTTTCACTCACTCACTCATCTGTTTTTCTCACTCCTACACAGGAAGACAAAGTCTACGTCCAACATGTACTACTGAAACAGAAAGCTTTGGTGTGGAATCTGTTGGAGGTAGAAAAGGCTTATTTCTATATTGCTGGGTAAGTTGTTTTCTCCAGATATTCTGGGACTGAATGAGAAATATTTTTACATTGCTAGGTTAAGTTCGCTCCTCCAGATATTCAATGACAGGATGGGAAATCTTGTTATTGAACCCCATATCATCTGTGGTCCAGTTGTACTGGACCACAGCCTGCACCCATTTGAGCGAAATTTAGCTGCAATTTTTAGCAGGTCAAACAACAGAAGCATTGATGACAGTTCAACACCAACAAAGCCTGGGAGTAGAAGGCCTTCCCTTGGGGACAACTCAGAGTCAAGAACAGTGGAGAAAAATCTTTGGTGGCCTCTGCTTCATAGGGAGTGAAGGGCTTAAGTATGATGTACAACAGCATTGTTATATCTGATGTATAACAGCCTTGTATGATATATATCAATAATGATGTATGGGTGTATATTAGCTGAACATAATGAGTTTGAAGAGAATGACTTAAAAGATTTCATAAAATGATTTTTATTTCCAAACAAGAATTACAAAATTAAAAATTTTTTTACAAAAATGGTAACGCAAAATAATAATAATAATAAAAATAATAATAAAAATAATAATAATAATAATAATAATAATAATAGGTAAAAAATATTTATAAAAAATTGCTTGTCTGTGATTTCAGGAACGCCAACCAGATGCCAAATAATGTGCGGGATGCTGTCGTTGAAATAGTCGAAACAGAAGGAGGAAAGTCAAAGAATGATGCCGACGAATATGTAAAATATCTTGAACAGACCAAACGATACCAAGTTGAATGTTGGTCTTGACCTAATTTATATTGTTTGTTAGTAATAAATAAACGAATGAGTAAACATTTAGTCTTTGATTAGGTCATTGTCATTACTTGAAGACCAAGACATCCCTGCTGCAAAAACAATGTCTCAATACATATTCATCCAACCCATGCTAACGTAGAAAAGCTGATGTAAACTGAACAAACAAGTTATTATTATTGGTCATTCCTTAACAGTTTATTCATTAATCAGTGAAATCAATTTTAGTCTTGATTGCTCATCACAATGAATAAGACAAATAAAAAGCATTGATTTTAATCAACAGATAAAACAATGAGCATATATTTGCTGTTTTCCATGTCAAATAAATTTATTTTAGCTATCTGTTGTTACTGATAAACATCTAACTAATTAGTTTCCTCATTAATAAACTACAGATTTAAACAGTTGTTTGCAATACTAATTAAATTGGTCAGCTTTTTGCCAAGGATTAACTCTTTAACATTTAATCCAACCATATCTGGCCCAAATATTTTACCTGTTTTATGTTCAAACTAACCAGATCCAGCCTCTCACGCCTACCCTACAATGTCATTCTAAAAATAAACAATCATATCGTCAAAATCTTGAAGCTACAAGAGAATACATGATAAATTCAAAACAATGTAAATAAATGAGGATGTAATCAAACCAACATTGATTGTCAAATGATAGGAAGTGGGGGAAGTAGCACAAAGGCACATGCACACACACACACACACACACACACACGTATATATATATATATATATATATATATATGACAAGCTTCCACACAGCATCTACCAAATTCATTCACAAAGCATTGGTCAGCCTTGGGCTATAGCAGAAGACACTTGCCCAAGGTGCTGCAAAGTGGGATTGAACCCCAAACCACATACATGCTTGCAAAGCGAGCGTCTTAACCACACAGCCATGCCTGTGTCTATGTAGGAGAAGAAAAAAAAGCTTGAAATCAACCAGTCTAGTACAACTGCTAATATTTGACTTTAGTTCTTTACACTTTCAACATAAATTACTGTTCCTCATTTGAGACACATATGCACATACACACCACACAGATACACATTCACACACATGTGCACATAAACTACATCCATATTTGCTTCTGCTGGTATTACTGCTACACACACCAGCATCCTTGGCCAAAATCTCACAAAAGAGTACCTGACTGACTGGCATGGGGTCACTCACCAACACACTCCCACCTCTTTGGTACACAGGCATGCTGTCTCCTCACCCTGCTTCTTCTATTGCTACTACAGTAGTTTCGGCTCTTTTGGAGCTAACTGATTTATGTCACCATTTCCATTCAAGCTTTCTCGACTCATCCTTCTGTCCTCTTTTCGTATCACTCCACTAAACCACCCACAAGCCTTGAACTAAACCACCCACAAGCCTTGAACTAAACCACTTTCTCATTCCTTCCACCCAAGAACATCCCTGCTCATCCTTTAAGTCCTTTCACTCTCAGCAACAATAAACTAAGTCTTCTCCCTCTCTGTTTACTACAATAAACTCACCCCTTTAAGTTTTCTCTCTTGGTTACAATCGAAAATTAGAGAGGAAAATGTAGGGAGCTAAGGTCATTCCATGTAGGTATGCCCTTCACTCTAAAAAAATATTACTCTACAGTTAAAGGGTGATAGATAGAGAGAGACTGGTTAATTAGCAATATTAATGATGAAGTTATCTCAATTCCATATTTTTCAATAAAACTCTTATCGAAAGTCCGAAATAAGAGTTCTTTTTTAACATCTTCTCCATCAAAAGATGTGAACTTGTTAAAATAAAAATATGGCATAAACATTCACATATATAATGCTTAGTGGCAGATGTTGGCCCCATGATGAGATGTGGATTGTTGCCTAGATGTCATCATCATTGTTTTAATATTCACTTTTCCATGCTTGCACAGGTCAGATGGAATTTGTTTCCAGGTAAGGTGATATTTCTCCATGATTAGACATGTTTTCACAGAAGGTTGAAAATGATGGACACCATATGCATGATGGGAAATTACAAGTATGACATGAAGTAGCGGCAAAGAGATAGGAACACACACACATACATGCATACATATGTAAGCAAGCATGCACACATGCCTATATATATATATATACATGACAGGCTTCTTTCAGTTTTCATCTACCAATTCCACTCAAAAGGCTTTGGTCAACCATGAAAAGGAATGAAGAAGGATTAATGAATTGGGATTCTATGATGCAGATGATCTAGCCATTTGTGACACTAACTATAAGAAACCAACCATCCACCTGATCCCCTACCACTTAGGTGAATATACAAACCAGAAAGATTTCATACTCACCAGAAAATTTGACGAATGGTTGTGAAGAACATACTGCTTAACATAAACTTATTATCAGTGACATCAGAATAAAATCAAGATAGACTCAGAAATATATTTCTGACAATATGGAGAAGGAAGGTATGGAAGTTGAATGATGCCATCAGTTAAATGGAAATTGAAAGAAAATATTAGGTGATGCCAAAGACAAGAAGGAAGAAGAAGTGTAGGGTTTATAGATACAGAAAGTCATTTGGAGTTTCTTGAAGGCATTTTACTGCAAGCAACAGACTAGACTGGAGCAAGATTCCAGTTAAGCAGGAGTTAATATTCTTGTGAAATGGCAGAGTAGACAGAGCCACAAAGGAGCTTAATTCTCAGTTCCCCCTGTGTCTACAATACAGGAGTTCACAATTAGTTGTTTATGGGAATTTCTGTATGCTGATAACCTAATTCTCAAGCTGCAAACATGGAAGCAGAGCCTAGAATTGACAGGCACCAAAGTAAATCTAGCAATGACAAAAGCTTTAGTTAACAGGAAACAAAACTCTGCTGTCAACTAGGAAGTGCCTATGCTTGATATGCAAAAAAAAAAAAAAAAAAAAAAAAAAAAAAAAAAAAAGGGAAGATTTTATACAGTCTGTCCAATGTAAATTATGGGTATATATGAGATGTAGTGGGATCACAGGCATGATAAGAGAGAAGGAAGACTTCATATGTGGCAGTTGCACATAGAACTGAGCATGGCAAGGAAGTGGCCCACCCTGGGCAATTCTTTTTACAGAGTAGTACTTTTGGGTTTATTGTATAAGCCTATATAAGGCTTAGGGGCCTGAGGTGGTGGGCTAACTCGGGGACTATTCCAGGTGGTTCACACCCTTGTTATGTCACTGGATACACAGGAATAATTAGCAGGAAGAGCACCATTGAAATATATTCTTTCAAATGCTTGGAAGGTTCCATAGAAGTAGTTGATGGCTTATGGCTTAATCAGCAATGGAAGTTGGAGGGTGGGTGTTATGAAAGGATAATAGTGAAAGTAAGAATGAAGTGGAGAAGGCTGGCTCAGTAAGCTGTTACCTCTGCTGGTAAAAAATGGTTCTGTCTCTAAATGAAGGGTAGATTGCATGATGCTTGTGTACAAAGCGCAATGTTGCATGATAGTAAAACATGAAATGAACAGGATGTGCAAAGACTGGAAAGAAAAGTGGACATGCTCTGTTGCATGTGTAATGTTAGTATGCATGAATGACAAGGCACAGATAGGTTTAGAGATAAACTGAATATAAGAAGAAATAGATGTAGTGTGCAAGAGATATGACTGAACTGGTATGGACACGTGATGTATACAAAGGATAACAGACAGTTATGTGAAAGGAGTGCTAAATGATCCCAGTGGAAGAAACCTGTGGAAAAGGAAGACATGGAAAGAAAAGTCTGACCTCACGAGACTGGAACTTACCAAAAAGAGATGGCAAGTGACATGACCCTGTGCTGAAGAAGATCCACTGAACCAATGAAAGCATGGAAAAGTCGACATAAAATGATGATGGTGATGCTGTTGCTGTCACTGATGATGAGGATGATGGTGACTCTGCTTCTGCCGACAATAAGGTTTTTGAAGCTTTGATTGTAATTCCTTTTTATCTTGCTAATGCCTTTTGGAAAACGCATGAATGTTGCAACTTAAAACTCAGACAAGGCATTTTAAGAAAGGCAATAAACAAAAAAATATATTATCATTACAATTTTCAATAACATCAAACGAGAAGGTAAATTTAAATCTTCCAAGATGTCAAATTATGAAATCAAACCAACTGACACATACAAACTTTGAATTTTATGAAAATCAATATTTTTCATCCATCAAAGACAATCTAAAATGTCAAGTTTAGAACTTCAAACAACACACTACCATCACTAGCTCCTCAATTTAACATTTCTGTGTTATAATGGCAAAGAGGGACAGGACATATTTCCCTACAAGCTTGAAGTATTCAACTATATAATTACTGAATCATGAAGCTAAGCTTTTGGTTTGATTTCATGAAGGGAAGCCATTTTAATTTGTCTTCTCTTTTTTTTCAAGCTGCTCCATTAGATGAAGCAAACATACTGGAGTATGAGGGCAGGAAGCAGTATTGTTCCTCTACTAGATTAAATGGATATACTAAAGGAGAGGGAAAGAATGAAAAAGAGGGTTAATAATGTTCCTCCACTATAGGAAAGAAACATACTGGAGGACAGAGCAACATGACAATGTCATTCATCCACCATAAGCAGACATGTTGGAGGATGAAGTAAAAAAAAAAGTCATTATTTTCTCAAAATATTAATCAGACATGTTGGAGAAGAAGAATTAGCAGTGTTATTCTCTTACTAAATTACACATCCATACTGGAGGATAAAGAATCAAGGCAGTGTCATTCTTCCATTTATACGTTTATATTTTGGAGGACAGACTACTTTCAAACAGCATATTTTCATCAATATCATAACAGCAACCATCTCACTGAACATGTTTTACATGTTTCAATTCATTGAGAATTAATTATTACCAGAAGTATTCTATTCATTAGAAATTAATTAACTGGGACTATCAGCATGAGTGCAACAGGAATGACATTTCAGTCTGAACTAAATCCCTGGTAGGTGGAGTGATTGTATTAATATATGAACGTTGTATCACGAAGTGCTGGGCTTAAGTTTTCTATAGTAACAAATTGTGCCACCTCTTACATGTCTACAAGGATTTGTCCCACCATGGATTAGACTAATCCAACCTGGTCTTCAATCTCTAAAACAAATTACAAAGAGCAGAAGCTAGATCGGTTCACATTATCATAGCTAACACACACCACACACAAGACTACACTCATGGACCACACTCACAGACCATGTTCATGGATCACATTGACAGACCTTGCTCACAGAACACACTCACATACAATGCTCACAGGCCAAATTGTCAGAACATAGTCCAATACTATACTCACAGACCACACTCATGGATGACATTGATGGCCCATACTCACAGACCACACTCAGATAATACACTCACAAACTGCACTCACAGACCATCTAAACAATGAAGCAAAAATACCTAAAATGAAAGACCTTCAATATTGTTCATGTCAATAGTGGTGATGATTTGGTCACGGTCTTGAGATTGATCAGCCCTAAGATAAAAGGCACTCCAGCCATAACCATCCCATCTTTTTAGAGAGTAGGACTAAATCTTTTTAAGATGCTAGGGTATAATTTGAAGGAAATTTGGCTCTTTGGTTTGCTAACACTGGTATACTTGTACCAGGACCAAATGGGGCATACCTATACCTGTATGTCTCACCTCAAAAAAAAAAAAAGAAATTTGTTTCCTCATAATTTTTGAAAAAATAGGTTTCTTTAAGTGAGTTACTACAAATATCATTCAGATGGTGTAGATTCCAATTATATCTGAATTTGTGGTAGAAAAATGTTTTCAGACGGGTGGTGGGAAGAGGAGTTTCAGTCAAATTCACACAAGCTGACAATATCTTTCAAACGGTGTAGATTATGGTTAATCAGAATTTCACATGAAAAAAACTGATGGGTGCACACACACACACTGATACACACAACATACATTGTCTGAGAAGTATTTGAAGAAAATTTCATTGAAAAATACCTATTTTTGTCTATGTCATGAGGAAACAAAGTCAAGGGAGGCATACTTGTGTAGGTATGTCTCAAATGGCATACATTTTTCACAAAATATAAAATACAAAATATTGTAGAGTCTTTTTTGTTTTTTTTCATAATCTCTGCACCATTATTTTAGTACAGGAACTGGATATGAAAGAATCATATTCTGAAACTCCAAGAGTGATAATATCATAAAAACAACTGAATCACATTTCCAACCCCATAAAAAAAAAATTAAAAAAACGAAAAACAAAACAAAAAAAACTGGTGAACATCCATCATAGATGAAAGTCTTTCTTGGAGTAGACAGCTATTCGAAATTCTATAAAAAAAAAAAAAAATGAAACTGAGTTGGTAGTGCCTTTTGTCATGGGCCTTTGTTGGAGATGAAAACCTGAAAGATAATTGATTTTCAATAAATTTCTTGTAAGAAACGGAAGAATTTCTGCAGCAAAAGAATCAATGTTAAAGTGCAATGATAATGATAATCCTGACCGGCATTGAATGAGAATAGCAGAGACAATAGAGTACTGGACAAAATTTTTTGCAGTACAGTATTTAGTTCTGAGTTCAAATCCTGCCAGTGGCGACTTACCCTTTCCTCCTTCTTGGGTCAAGTAAAAAAAATGTGTCTCTAATTTACTATGGCTGATTGTGTCAACACATCCCCACACCTACAGTGTGGTTTGTAGCCTTGTATTAATGTAAGAAATCAATATTAGCTTCACTGTGGTTGTTGTTCCTTAGCCCTAGATCAACACTGTTCCAGTAAATAAGCAGTGGAATCAATTCAATATGATGACTGAAATGTTTGGAGATGGTGTTTCAGCATGACCACAAACTAATTACTAATTACAACCACTATACTTTAAGCCTATACTTTGATCCAAATCTGAAATGATTTGAGATCAAAAGGGATCCTACTTCAAAAGTGATCCAAGATCAATAGCAACCTATGATCAAAATTAATAAAAGATCAAATGTAATCCAAAATTAAAATTGAAGCCATTTGAATCATAATCACATGTACATACATGCAACACACGGGTATAGACATTGTATAAGTTTTCAACTCACATCTTGAAGGATGTTCAACTTATGTTTCAATTTGTTGAGGACTCCTTCTGACTGCTGCTTTGTTGAATCAAGCACATCAAAATGGTGGTGCATCTTTTGTTGTAATTGCATCTGCAAATAAATACAATAGATTTTTTTTCTTCTCACAAATTGTTTAGTAATAATACAACCCCTATGCTCTCTGAGCTTATTTTAAATCTATACTTTGATCCAAATCTGAAGTGATTCAAGATCAGAAGTTTATTGATGATAAATATGATCCTAGATCAAAACGGAACCTACATCAAAAGGTAATCCAAGGTAAAAAAAAAAATCCTAATCCAAAGTAATAAAAGATCAGATGTAATCCAAAATCAAACTTGATCCTAGATCAAAATATTGCAAAACAAGAAGTAATCCAAGATCAAAAGTAATTTTTGATAGAAATTGATCAAAGATTAGAAGTGACGGGTTACAAAATAAGTTGTGAGATGGATTAATCACAGATTAAATTAGGAATGAAAGACATTACTAACCCTAACATGATCCTGTTCTTCTATGAGTTTCTCTTTCAGGGCCTCACGACGCCATTCCTCATCGTTGTAACGTATTATGTTCTCAAGATTCTCTTTCTCTGGTTGGTGTTCCAGAAACAGTTGCTGCAAAAAGATGCATCCAATTATCATTCCATATCAACACTCACACCATTTTACCTTTATACACTCACACATACATCTTTTTACCTTTGTATACACACACACACACACAAACTCATCCACATTTTCTCATGCTCACACATTTTTCTACTTTTATACACATATGATCAGTTATTGTTATTCTACAAATCCAAGTAAGAATCCTCTTCTCCTTCATTTGTGGATCTTTGGATGTTTCTAGCCCCAATCCTCAATGTACAGCTTCAGTCACAGACAGGATAGCTTTTATCTTTTGTCTTGTACTCGTTTCAGCCATTAGACTGTGGCCATGCTGGGGCACTGCCTTGAGGAATTTTAGCCAAATGAATCAACCCCAGCACTTCTTTTTTAAAGCTGGGTACTTATTCTATTGGTCTCTTTTGCCAAACTGCTAAGTTATGCGGGGGTTAACACACCAACAATCATTGTCACGCATTCTTTCTTTTGAAAACAGCCATAGTCACAGAGCTACTCCTCATAATGCAATTCTTGACTATAAATGTTGTTGTTGTTTAGAGCAGGTGAGCCATGACCAACTAGTTGGTGGTGCATGACTTAATATTTTTGATATGAAATTATCCTAAAGACAGGTGACTACCACAGAGAAAGAGAGAAAGAGGGACATTGCAGATTGGTTCCACTTGCCAGCTGAAGTAATTTCAGTTGAGTTATGTGGCTAATTTCATGAGAAAGGCATGAATGTTGCAGCATTCCCTTCCTACTCTATATCGGTTAGTCCACATTACTCTGGTTTCTCTGGCCTATATATTCCTGCTGGACAGGACACTGGTCCATTGCAGGATTACTCATTTTTAAATGAGTGGACTGGTGTAACATGAAATGAAGTATTTTGCTCAAGAACACAATGTATCAC
>NC_142948.1:36373503-36380966 GCF_046866305.1 Octopus bimaculoides | reverse complement strand
TGTTGCTATTACCAACCCTTAAGTGGTTGATCAATTAGTTGGTAGGGGGGTTAATTCTTATCAAGGTTTACATGTTATCAAACAGAACTGAAATAAACATAACACATCTCTCACAGTAATATACATAAACATGTGTGTGTGTGCATGCGCACACGCACATGTGTGTGAATTAACAAATTATCATATCATATAACACATATGAGATAACTGTATTTGTTCACACAGATGTGAGTGTATGTGTGTTAAAGACAGAGAGAAAGGAAGAGAGAGAGAAAGGGAAAGAGAGAAGGAGGATTGTATTTCATGGAAACAGGATTTATTCATAAAGACTGTGTAGAGTCGGAATGAGCTGCTTGCCATTCCAATCTAAATGTGAGTCCCATGAGTTTTCTATGCACAGCTCCACTCAACTAGCTAATGTATGTCACAGCCCAGCAACACAGATATTTTACTGCGACTAAGCCAACATTCTTTATTATTATGACCAACAATAGGAAAAACAAAACAAACAAACAAAAGTAAGAAAAATGAAAAATCAATGTTAGATATTGTTGGAGTTTCTGCAGTTACAATAGACAGACAAGTTCAAGAGTCTTTTGTTTTTGTTGGGTAATGTAAGTCAGGAGAAGAGGTGCAATGCCAATGGTCTTTGCCTGCCATACTCATGGACTGAGGAGATTGATATGGTGACCTTTTGTCTGACCTGAACAACTGCAAGTCAATATCTTTGAGCAAGCATTGCTAATTGGCTTAGTGGTTACAGTGATGGACTCGTGACTGTAAGATTGTGGTCTCAGTTCCTGGACTGGGCAATGAGTTGTATTCTTGAGCAAAACACTCCTTATTCTTATGAAATCTTCTAATGTTTGGCAAAATACTGTACCAAAGGGAACCAAGGATTTGAAGGATTTTAATGAGCAATTATTGTGATTAAGACATAAACAAAAGGGCACAAGATGACACTCTTCTAATAAATATATAAGAAACTTGAAAGCAGATGTTTCAGTTTAAATACTGGGGATTTTTTTGGTGTTGGAGATTGCCTTATTTATTGCACAACTCAGGTGAAACAAATAGCATTTTGCTCAAAAATGGCAAGTTAATTTTCTCAACAAAAGATGTGTGTGTGTAATGTGCTTCTGCACAGTTTTCAGTTTTCCATTCCATATGAGGTTATAGTAAAAGACCCTGGGTACCATACTATGAGATTGAGCCGAGACCCATATGATGTACAGCAAGGTGCCTAAGTACCTAACCACGCTGCACTCATATTTGCTTCCTATCTAAAGGGCTTGTCATTTTTATCCTTTGAAAACTGTATATGTAGAGTCATTGGGTTGGATGCTTAAACAAACTAAAAAGTGGTGGGGAGGAGGGAAAACAGGAAGAGATTTATTTTGGTGAATATGGAAAAAAGATTGTGTCTTCAAGGCCAAGGAAAGTAGAACATATAAAGTCTGCAAAGATCTGCAATGATTTGGTACTGCAAGACAGACTAATATCAAATGATTTACATAAAACTAATTTATGATAGACCATATATATATGGAATACTGGGAAATTACATGACAGTCATATAGAATACTGATGAAGCAGTGTATAATGCATGTGTTTGATTATATACATTGCTACTCACATTAACATATAAACACACACATACAAAGTCTATTAATAGAGATACTCTAGAAATAATTACATTTGAAAATATAATTTAAATTGTGTTTGAGAGAAAAATGAAATATTTCTAATAATCTATACATTTAACAAAATAATATCATTATTATTATTATTATCATTATTATCATTATTATTATTATTATTATTATTATTATTATTATTATTACTATTATTATTCAAAGTGGGCCTACCCATGTAATTTAAATTATAATCTATATACTTCTACACTTCATATATTCAGCACCAGGATATATATACAAAGCATACATTTCTTCTTGTAAATAATGTGCTTTTATGTACACCCTATGCAGGTAGTTGTAAGCAACTAACTACTCACTCCCTTACCTTCTCTTGTCCAGGGCTACAGCCTAGTAAATGCTTGTATAAAGCCCACAAAAGAATAAATAATAATGCAATTATATTAAAATGCAAATGTTGTTAACTAGTTGTTTGCATTGGTGTATGTAAATATGAAAACAAACAAACAAAAAAAGAAAACATGGAAACAACATTGTATTTCAAAACTGTCCTCTTGTGTACACAACTTCTATTCAAATTACACAGAGAAGGGGGAAAAAAACCTGGCTTTTGATGTAATCATGGGAAAGTGTAGGAATTGGCGGGTATTAGTCTAAGAAGTAATATATTAGCATTCTTTGTTCAGAATGTAGACAAAGTAAATTTGATATAAAAACAAATATCTAACAGAATGCTTCAATCTGGATTTTATTATGAAAACAAATTTGCACAAGCAGTGATAATTGGTTAAGATACAAATTAACCATTGAAATTCAAATAGAAATTCATAAAATGAAAATAGAGTGGAGACTGTACAGACTGTAGTAAGCTAAGTAGAGGAAATAGAATTTAGTTACGAATCGGATACAAAGGTACAAATATGTATTTTTTTAATAAAAACAAATTTCATTGAAATTTAATTTGCTTATTTAACAAATTGCTATGAAAACACCAGAATTTTGAGAAACAAACACTGAAAGTCTATAAAGTTATAATCACATTTATTTATTATCTTTTTTTTAGTGTGTATGTGTGTGTGCGTGTGTCTAACAGAAATGGCTGATATTCATATAGAAGAAAACTAACGCAAAAAGAAAAAAGAAAACAATACTTTGAAAAAATATTGTCTGTTAAGATGTAGATTAAATTTTTTTTGTTTTATGTAAAAAAAAAACTAGCAGTGGATTGGTGGAATTGTTAGAGAATCGGATGGGATGCCTTGCTGTATTTGTTCTAGTTCTGTGTATACCGAGTTCAAATTCCACCCAGTAACAAAAAAAAAAAAAGAACAGAGACACTTTTGCTAGGAGTTGAGACTGGCAGATAGTATCAGCAATATGAAAAACCAATGAAAATCAATGAAAACAGTTTCCTTGGTTCGGTCAGAAGATCGACTGCCACCATTACACCATGTAAGAAGCTTAAAATAAAATGTAATAATCATAAATAATGTTAATTAATGTCTAAGATTTCAGGTTTAGACTGAATAATTGAACACCACTATCTGACCCTTTGAGTGATTTTATCAGAGTTCACTCCATTGCAACTAGCCTGATAATACCTTCCTTCCAATAGTCATAGAGGCCCTGAAAAGGATCATAGGGGTGACCTTGCCTCATCTTACTAAACCATTACAAAAAAAGAAAATTTATCTGCTAAATAACTCATTAAACGATCTTCACTCATGAATGAAGATGTCTTCCAACATAAACTTAGACAAATAGCATATTTCAAATATACCTACATGAATAAACAGATTAACTTTTCAAGACATTCAATGTAATTTTCACAAAAATTTTCCCCGGTGACTGAAATGGTCTCAACAATTTGGTTCATTTATGTTACAAAATATAAATAAATCTATAAAATAAATTTTTCAAGACAATCCACATAATTTACATAGAAATTTTTACCCTACTTTTGACATGGTTTCAACTATTTGGTTCCATTTATGTTACTTTATGCAAATATTCATTACAATGTAAGTAAAAATGCAAAAGCAATTTAAACAATGATTGGAACAGAATGAAACTTCAATTCACTTTCAGCATCGAATTCAGTAAAAATGTCACCATTAGAAATAATGGAATTTAACATTTTTACAAAATGCACTTAACTAAATTTTGCATCTAAGAGAGGAAAATAATTGCCATAAAGCAACTGGAATAATAAATGGGATGAATTAGACAAAACAATATTTCTACTAAATTCCTGTTATATCAAAATCTCAGCAGAAAATATTGGGTTTTTGGTTTTGTTTTTTTGGTTTATATACCAAATAACACTTTATATTTTGAAGGAAGCAAGGAGGTCTCCCTACCCCTTTTCTTGGATGCAGCAGACATAGTTAAATGATGTTAAACAGTGTAACTGGAATATAATTAGAAATATACATAATTTGTTTATTTAAGTTAATTAGAAATTTATAGAAAAAAGTAGTCAGTCTAATTTTGGAAATATTAGTAGAATATTACATGGTCATGATTCTGTAGTTGTTATAGTCAGTACTGTTTGTGTTTATCAGTTATCAGTTTCTGGGTAATATCACCCGAGAATCCCTGGCATCTTTACAAAAAAGAACTCGAATGCCAATACTAAAATTGGTTGCCAGAGCACGAGACCCAAGTTTACTGAGGTGTATTCCATCTCTTGATAAATATTCCTTATTCACACCACCATCAGTCCAGAAAGCACTGTAATTGTCTAAGAATGCAAAACCACGAACCTGGCATGCACGCATGCAGCAACAATTTGTAACATTAGTTTTACGGTTCCATTCCCAAGACATTCCACTTCTAGGAAGAATGGAAGAAAACATGATTTTCGTCCCTTTTGGAACAGATAATTTAATTTGTTCCAACATTGCTCCAACTTTATGGGAAACCAGCTCTGCTGAACTTGTCTCAGCAAGATCATTGCCGCCAGCATGAACAATTATTCCTTTATAATCACCATTCTTTGTCAGTTTAATCGCTTCTTCAGAAATTTTTTCAATACAAGCATTATTAAAACTCCTTATATCAATATGACTGATACTTTGCCGAGCCATGTTTTTCACACCACCTCCCCACACATGTTTAATAACTGAACAGCCAATGATAAGAACTTTATTACCAAATCCTTGTTCAAAGTTTGTGCCATTTTCTTGAATTCTACAACAATTACTCTGTAAATGACTACACTCGTCTTTACTCCAAGACGATGATGCACATGAACTCAAACAATGCTGAGAACATGCCAGACTTGGACATGGACTTGTTGATGATGTTCGGCGAGGAGATGGTACATACAAACTACTTTTGGGGTTGTTAAAGCAATCAGGACTAAAGTCTATCCAATCAGTAACATCTATCCCTGGAGGAGTTTGATGCTTTGGTGATGGTTCTGAACACTCCATAGAAATGTCAACTGCCTGACTGTGTTCAATATGGCTCTCTAAATATTCCACACAACCTTCCAGTTCATGACACTTCCATTTCAGTTCATTATTATCTTGATGCAATTTAGATATTTCTTGTTTCAATTCTTCATTGCAGTCCTCAAGAGATTTTATCTGTTTCCGTATGTGGTAAAGTCCTCCTTCAAGTCGACAAAGTCTACAAACAAGACTGAATTCTGGTTCATCCACGTTATTATCACGACTAACAATGTTATATTCAGACAAACATGTGGAACATATTCTAGTGTTTGAACTGTTGGTTTGAGTACCGTTAGTCTGAACGTGTAAATCTGTGATAGATTTATCAGCACCCATCACTTTGCTCGATGATTTGGAAAGATCTTTCAGTATGTGCAAATTATCAGAAATATGGTTGTGTGTAATCTCACAATTTTTAATTGAGTTTTCTGGAACAAGAAGAAAATTTTCAGAACAGTTTTGTTCCTTAGAGTTACAGCTCATTTTTCACAAAGATATGTACTACATTGAGATTTTCATTTATTTTAACCAAATTAATCCAGTGTGTAGTCTAACAATGAACTTGTTAGTGATGTCAAGTGTGGTAAAATGTTGGTGGTAATAATAATAATAATAATAATAATAATAATTTGGTAAAATCCAATTCTCAATAACAAAGAAAAAATATTCCAGTGTCAGCCACTAGATAGACCAGAGAAGAACCGACTGACTTTACACACAATCAACTGTCTGCTATTTGTGTGCTTATCATTTCCAAACAATGGATGTTTTTATATATGTATTGTGTAGAAATAGTGAATTATAAAATAATGACAATCATTTCCACTGACATATATCCATCAAGTAGTCTCAGCAATCTCCTGTTCAAGTGATATTGTAAAGGGTCTCTTAGCAACCCTGTGTTCAAGCAATGTTATACATGGGGTGTTGTAATATATAAATGTTGATGTATTGAATAGAAAGTAGTAAAGGGAATTCCATAACATATGATATATGATGGTGATATATTATTCCGGAAACGTTTTGGTCAATCTGATGTAATTATTAGAAATAATCCATTAATTAGGGAAGCCAGACGTCGCCCATTTTTTTTTTTTTTAAGTTAACAAAATGAAAAGAGGCTGAAGAAGAGTTAGAAAGTCATTCAGTTGTTAAAGGTGAAATGTTTTCATTTCATACAAGGCAACTGAGAGAGAGAGGGAGAGAAAGAGCAAACACACTGCTTCACCGCTTGTCTCAGTTGTCTTGAATCAATATAAATAATAGCCGAGATGTGAAGATTAACTACATGGCAGTTTGTGCCCTTTAATCAGGTAAATAACTGTTCTTGATTGGCAGCATACAACTAGAGCTGGGTTGAAACAGTGGGGTTAACCAGATTAGTATGCGTATTTATACAATTTCAACTGATTAGTGGTGACTGATTTAGTTTGCTCGAGATAATTCAGAGCAAAGCTAATAACTGGCTGCATGTGTTTGCAAATCAAACTACATCTACTGATAATATTCATTTTCACTAAATCCTAATACTGATGAATTAAAATTGCTGAGCCATGCAATCTGGATACGTCACTTTACACATCAATTCAGGTAGGACATCCTCACTGACAGTTTCCATCTGCTCAGTCCAGTAAGCAAACAGAGTATTTTAAATTACATTGGATATTTCACTGGAGTTGAATCAAAGAAGATACTCAGTGAAATGTCTAGAAAAGCTTACAACCTATATTTTCGTGAACAATAAACAAACCATGGCCTTTTTTTTTTAAAATATCTTTATATATATATATATATATATATATATATATATATATATATATATATATATATGTATGTATGTATGTATTTGTATGCATATATATATATGTATGTATGTATGTATGTATGTATTTGTATGCATATATATCTGTGTGTGAGTGTATATATACGATACACACACACACAGTGAATGAGAAATTAGAAGACAAGGGATATGTGAAAGAGAGAGAGAGAAAGAGAGAGAGAGAGAGAGAGAGAGAGAGAGAGAGAGAGAGAGAGAGAGAGAGTTGATTAAATCCAAAAGTAATTATACAGACCAACTTAAGATTAAAAAATAAACATTGATATTAACAATTGTTGATAAGATGAGAAATCCCAACAATGATATTATATATATATTTATGTGTGTGTGTGTGTGTGTGTATCATGGATGATGATGTTGATGTATGTGTATTTATATACATATAAACATGAAAAAAAGAAACAAACTAACAAAAGAAGAATTGAATAGAATACTGACATTTGAGTAAGTATTGTTAATCTGTGAGTGGATATCTGCAGTTTGGAATTATTGCTGGAGAATCTTAGCCGA
>NC_142948.1:36366003-36368503 GCF_046866305.1 Octopus bimaculoides | reverse complement strand
AGCTACTGACCAATGATAACACACACAGCACTGGGCAAAAGCCAGGATCATGAAGCTCCCAAAGCATATTACTGCTTAACATATATTAGGTCCTGTGTTGATGGGTGAAGCTAGCAAATCATTTAAATGGCTGTCACTAAAATCAAATCTTCATCCCACTTTACCTTTCATGTAGATAACCGAGGGCCAAGTTCTGTTGCAGGACTGGCAATGGACCAGCATTCTAAACAATCAGCAACAATGCTAAAAGTATTGAAGTCAAATAAGCTCAACAAAAGGTCACATTATAACAGCCACAGGACATCATCACAGACAATTGTCAGTCAACTAATCTAGCTGACAGAAGACGTCAACTAGATTAGAGAAAAGCAGGAAAGATATCCTATATCCTGCCTAATGTGGCACACACTAAGAAAGTTCTTGAAATTGCCAAATTTTGATTTTTAAAGATATTTTTTTATAAATAAATACTTCAATATTCCAATATACACACACAGAAGAAACTTAAGACATGCACCTACATCTTTTTTCTCACTTTGTGTGTGTGTGTGTGTGTGGTATTTTTCTATAACAAAGAAAAGGTCTCTAGCAAAGAAACGAGGCTCCATTTCGGGAATTTTTCATGATAATGTATGTATATATGTGTATGCATACAGACACATACACATACACACACAGGTGGATTTGCAAACAAGAGGAGAAAGTATTCAATACTGAATATTGTGATTCTTCACTGATCCATGCAGAATCACAAAACTGAGCAGCAACGTTACACACACATGAAGGTGACAAATTCTTTCTGACCCATTCGAGCATGGAAAATGGATGTTAATTGATGATGGTGATGATGATGTATGCGCGCGCACACACACACACACACACACAGAATTTAGATGTTATGTAGCTTGTTTCAGCCATCCTTGCCAAGGCCATGCTATAGCACACCATCTTCAAAAACACTATCTGTAGAAAATAAATTTCAAAAGGAAAAAGAATACAAAACTACAGCAGCAAACTATTTAAGAATTTAGTGAATTTGCAATATTGTAAACACGGTAAATAAGATGAGTATTTTGAAGAATGAGAGGCTCCAAAATGTCTAGAGACTATTTGAGTAACAGTTACATAGAAATCCCAATAAACTGTGGACATGAAGGAAAAGATTGCATATGGCAGCATTTACTTTAATTAACAACTATGGCAGAGTTAAAAAAATAATAAATAAAAACACACACAGTTCTTATCATACAGAATATTTATGGGCTTTTTAAAAAAAAACAATACCAATAAAATTAAGATCATGAATAAATTACATGAAATCAATGTAATAAGCTTCGTTAAGCCAACACAGTATCTTAGATAAATTGGGAGATTAAGAAAGAGTTTGACCAAAGAGAGAGAGAGAGAGAGAGAGAGAGAGGAGAGAGGAACAAGCTGACTTTGCAAGTTAGGATTTATAGTTAGAAATCTTTATAAAGACAAAAGTGGGTGATAACAGTGTATCTTGATTGATAAAATGGCTGACCCTTGAGTAAGTACTTAAAGTACATCAATAAATTAAGATTTAAGATATATCTATTTTTTCCTTCTGTTTTTAATTTATTTCCAAGCAGTATGGCATTGATGAAAGAGGAACCTTGAAGTTTTGTAGCTATCCAGAAAGAATTAGTTCAATTTTGTCTGTTAAATGACAACTTAATTATTCTGCTTCAAATGATGGAAGAGCTAAGGTTGAACTGTAGTTGTTGGTCAGCTGCACAATCTTGGTCTTGTCTTCTTGGCTCTGGTCAAACAAAGCTTCTTCACAGAGTTGACCAGATAAATCAAACAACAGTGCACAAGACATGGTGAATTTGTAAAATATGTTTAAGTTCAATTGTCATAAGAAGTGAAAAGTCTAACATCATACAAAGACAAAGGCATTGCTGGTCTGAATATAGGCCTACAACCAAGCCAATAATACCTTTGCACTTTTGTCTTCCTCTATTTTCTGTTGAAAGAAGAGCCCAAAATGTTAGACTTTTATCTCCTCATGGCAATTGAACTAATTGATATTTTGTTCACTATCCTATTGACTAATTGTTGTCAGCACAGACCCTCACCTGTTTCCTTCTATTCTGGATCGATAAGACATAAGGTTTACTATTTTTAACTAGTTTCACAGCCACTGAATGTTACTGAATGTGAAGGCTCACACATTACACAGGAACTCCCTGAACTCAACCATCATCACCTTAAATAATCTTTTGGTAGTTCAGAGATGGAGAAGGAATCAGCTAGAATGAGGGCAATATAAGCATTCAAAAGCTGAGTGAACAAGCACTTCCAACATATATGAATGTGTAGTAGTAGAGTCTACAAATGTTTTGAGCCAATAAATTTAACATAACTTTTACTTACCAGAGTGTCTGACTGGAAGTAGCTTTCAGGTAAAGAAGTACTAATACTGTGGATTAATATATATATATATATATATATATATATATATATATATATATAT
>NC_142948.1:36356003-36361003 GCF_046866305.1 Octopus bimaculoides | reverse complement strand
GAGAGAGGGGCATAGAGGGAGGGAGGGGGAAGGGGGAGAGGGGAGCAGACAGACAGGGAAAGAAAACTTTAGTATGAGACAAAAAGAAATAGACTTTAGCAAGAGGCAAGGAGAGAGAGAGAGAGAGAGAGAGAGAGAGACTTTAGCATAAGAGAGAGACAGACTCTTTAACCCTCTAAGGTGTGGCTTATTGACACTGCTAAATTCTGAAGACAGGTGTAGTATATAAGCCATATTTGTGCTATAAGTTATTTCACTGATTACCATCTTGTTTTTTTTTTGCATCCTGCATGAAAAGACTTGCTATTTATACCCAACCTTAAAGGGTTAAGGTACACAAAGACAAACAGACTTTAACAGGGACAGAGAGAGAAAGAGAGAGAGATAGACAGGTCTTAGCATGTGATACAGACAGAAAGAGAAACTCAGATGAACAGACAAACAAAAAGATCTTATGATGGGGCAGAGAGAGAGAAAGAGAGAGAGAGAGAGAGAGAGAGAGAGAGAGAGAGCATGAAGCACAGTGAGATAAAGATAGAAAAGCAGAAAAAGAAAGAGAAAAAGACAACATTATGTATAGCAAGAGAGAGAGAGAGAGAGAAACTGACATACTTTAACATGGAGCATATAGATGAGAGTGACAGACAGACGTACTTTAGCATGAAGTGTACTAAGAGACAGACATATTTTAGCATGAAGCATACAGATTCCAATATAATTCATTCAGTGGTGCTTCATTTATCTTATGCCGATCAGGCAAAAGTATTTTCTTTAAAAAAAAGAAATGAAAAAATAAAAATAAGAAAAATTCTTTTACACAGAAAAATAACAGGAAAAATATACAACCTTGTCAAACCAATGGAGGTTTTTTTTTTGTTGGTTTTTTTTTTAAATGAAAAGAATTCCGGTCATTTAATGATAGAAATGTTCTCTCTTTTCTAAAGACATTTCAGAAACATTAAATTTAGTTGACCCACAAATTGCTGACAAATTGGAAAAGATCTAAGAGGCTATAGAGACATTCTCTGTAATCAATAACAGGGATCTTTGATCACTGATTTCTGTTAGAAACTCCACAAGGAGATGTGAGAGAGGTTGAAGTAGTAGATAGGGGAAAGAAAAAACGTTTTTTTTTAAATTGTTCCATTTTGTTTTGTTGTTTGTGAAGGAATGATAGAAATTCCTTTAAAGACTAGTGAATTGATATTTCACAGTCATATTTATTTTTTTTCTAAAGTTTCACACACACACACACACACACACAACATGCATGTATATTAATAATTACATATATACTCATATGTGTGTAGAAGGACACATACATATGCACAAACACACGTGTGTGCATAGATGGGGAAAAAAATGTCACATTAAATTTAAGTTACAGCAAAAAAATCTGTTATGATAAATCTTATTCTATAACACACACATATACACACACACATATATGCACACGCATACACTAACACATACGCACACTCACACACATGGTTAGGAAGAAAAGGGGAAAAATGAATTGATGCTTACAACAAAAAAAAACATAGAACTGAAAAATAAAGGAAGTAAAAAAACAAAAAGGTATTAAAGTGAGAAGTGTCACTTTAATATAGAGAATTGTTGAAAAAGTCAGAAAAATTATGTAAGTCTGTCTATTTGTAAAGGGAAAAATATTTATATAGCAATTGGAACTATTGCCAAGATTATTAAAGGAAGATTGAGAATCAAAGATTTGGTAACCTTCAATTGGACTAAGTCTATTATTTTCTTAAGCTTCTAATGTGTTACAGATCTGCCAGATTGCATATGCGTGTATATGTGTCTAGTGTGACTGTATGTGTAGGGCATGTGTATATATCATACATATATGTGTGTGTGTAGCATGCATATATAAGTGACATGTGCATGTGAGTGGATGTGCATGTATATGTAAGAGTGTGTGAAATAGACTGAATAAAATGTATGGGAATTGAGTATTATTTTCTGTAGATATATTCTGAAATTGTTACCAAAAATGATTTCTCCTCTCCTGCCTTCCCCACTTCCCAATATATATATATATATATATATATATATATATATATATATATATATATATATATATATATCTTATATAAATGGCATTTTCTTTCTGTCTGTTACCATCATAGTGCCTAAACCAACAAACCAATATTCACAAAACTTTGCATACATGTTACACTAACAACCAGTTCAATAATAGGCTAATTAGATTTCAATAAAAATCTGTAATGTACCCTCCAGGGCGGTTGAGCAAACTATATGATAAAATGAGAAGAGTGCAAAAAGTATAAGTCTGAGGGAAACGCAGTAGCAGAGTGAGGGTGACTTATATCAGGGAAGGTGAGAACAGCATTATGCAAATGACAAATATTGAGTGGTAATGGGATGGTAACTTTAATACAGCTGTCATATACACACAATGCTACATACATACTTCCATAAATACATAGATACAAAACACACACACACACACACACACACACAGAGGAAGGTGAGAGTGAGGAATATATAGTTTTAAGGGGGGAGAGGGAGGTGGCTTTTCTGATGCCCATGCAAAGAAACACTCACACACAGACACACACTTTCTATAAATCAGATACATCCCAGATTAGATAAGAAAGGCAAACTTCATCAATGGGATCATCAAGAATTGGCACTAAGCAACAATACCAATATTTTGTAATTTAATTATTAGACTAGAAACAAGCCAACAGCTCTTTAGGAGACAGTATGAGGTTTAACTTTTGATGTACAGCAGCCAACTATAGTTATAGTGTTATATATATATATATACACACACATGTGCACATGCGCAGATCTCAACACATACACATTCTATTGTTCTACTGCACTCTATGACCTGGAATCATCAATGAATTGTATTTTTAAATTTTGTCCCTCTTATTGTAGTCAATATTTTTAACCAATCTCATTCAAATGATTCACTGTTGGTAGAGAACAGTTATTAAAAAAAAATATTTTGGATTGTCAATGTGTGTGTGTGTGTGTGTGTGTGTGTGTGTGTGAGTGTGAGCGTGTAAGGTACCAACACTTGATAGAGTCAGTAAAATACCAACACTTCAATCAGTAAGGTACCAACAACTGACTGAGTCAACAAGGTACAAAGATCTTAGTCAAAGAATGAAGAGTTCATATTTTATTAACCAACCCCAGTGTGTGTTACAAGCACATTCTGCTTGTAATGGCTCAATCTGATGTTTATTAGATAACAGTTAAAGATATTCTGGGAAGAAACAGTTCAGCACTGCAAACAGCAAAGTAATTGCGATAACTGATATTTTGTTAGCTTACAGAGAAGCAGAGTTCAAACCATCCCATGGGTTGAAGAAGCTGGTAGGAAATCACTCCAGTACATCTTCCCTTGAATAACACTACATTCTTTTTAATGAGTTTAGTCCAGTTGAGAGAGGGGGGGTGAATAGAGCGAGGAGAAGAGAGAGAGAGAGAGAGAGAGAGGCAATGCCAATCGATCACTTTTATAGGCCATACTCATACACCCAGACAGGTAAGAGCATTGTGGATTTTTAGCTTGAATATTTGTTAATCATGTCAATATTTGCGAGAAAAAGCAAATAGGTGGGGATGAAAATAGGGAAGATGTCTTCAGTGGTACCCCAGAGCAACTTTACTGAGCAGTTTTATGAAGTGGGGAAAATAAAATGTACAACAACACAGATTTAACACTAAATAGACAATTAATAACATTTCAGCTGGATCAAACGAAATCCCTTGTATGTATTGTGTATAAAGTTTATATTTAAGTGAAGTTACACAACGATTCCATCTCGATAAATGGTAAAGTTGATAGTTTTATGCATAGCTATCAAGAATCTCTTCATACAGCAATTTCCAATCAGATTCTGTTCAAACATTATTAACAGAAACATTTACAGAAGGGAGGAAAAAAAAGAAGAAAAAAAAAACAGAATTATGGCAGAAGGAGGAGGAGGAGGAGGAATATTTATGAAGGACAAACAAAATAATCTACAAAGTCAGAAAAAGCTAAGTGAATGGGGGCGTGTATGTGTGTGTGTGTGCATGCCTGTGTGTGCATGTGTATGCACATGTGTTTTTGTGTGCACATGAGGAGGTATGTGTTTGTGTATGTGGGTGCACATGCCTGTGCATGTGTATATCTGTGCATTTGTACAAGTGAGTATGCATGTGTGTGTGCATGTATATATTTATATATGTAAATATATGTGAAACTGGGAGGTTTCAACAATTCCCAAAATAAATGCTTACTCTACAATTAACCTGTATTGAGTTCTCTCTACCTTAGAGGTAGTAGTACTGAGTACAACCCACAGTCTATCATCATTATTTAAAGTCTGTCTTTCAAGTTGGCATGAGTTGGACAGTTTTATAAGACCCAAGAAGCCAGAGGATTACATAGAGCTCCAAAATCTACTGTGCTATGGTTTCTATGGTTTTTAATGCCAACCACTTTACAGAGTGTAGTAAGGCAGTAAAACTATTGAAGTCACCAAGTACTTACAACACAAGATCCCTCAACTGAGCGGAATATAGTATTGAAGGGGATGAAAGTATAACTGAGGGACAGAACAACTGTCATGCTGAAGGACTGTTGGTTTTTGTGAGGAGGTGCTTGAGTCATGCAGGACTGGTCAGCCATCAGGTAACTCACAGGAATCAACCCATGGTAAATTGTGATATGGCTATGGTTCACAACAGAACATATGCAACATGTAGAAAGGTGTTGGAGGATTGAAAAGGCCAGTCAAAAGAGTTCATACTGTGGCACCTGGTCCTTCTGCCAGCCAGCACAGCTGTGCATTATGTAATAGAATGTGCAAAACTTTTGCCAGGCTCAAGAGTCATACAAGGGCCTCACATTGCATCAACATTGACTCATTTCAGTGATTCTTTCTAGCAATCACTTTGCTCATATACGAGAAAGCAGCTAAGATGTATATGTCTATATGTTTATGTGTACATAT
>NC_142948.1:36160228-36162728 GCF_046866305.1 Octopus bimaculoides | reverse complement strand
CGTAAAAAGCACCATCCGAACATGGTCGATGCCAGCCTCCCCACTCCGAGTGGCTCCTGTGTTGGTAGCACATAAAAAGTACCACCCGAGTGTAGCCGATGCCAGTGTCGTTTGACTGGCTCCTGTACCGGTGGCACATAAAAAGCACCCACTACACTCTTGGAGTGGTTGGCATTAGGAAGGGCATCCAACTGTAGAAACACTGCCAGATCAGATTGGAGCCTGGTGCAGCCTCCTGGCTTGCCAGTCCCCAGTCAAACCGTCCAACCCATGCCAGCATGGAAAACGGACGTTAAATGAAGATGATGATGATGATGAAGGTGTGTGTGTGTAGGTTCTTGAAGGCACTGATGATAGAAAGTAGAAACTGCGAAGTTCACATAATGTTGGGTGTTTGTTTGTGGGGGCAGGGAATTTAGATTTAAATATTTTCTGTTTTATAGGGCAACAGCAACACTAACAGGCATGAGAAGGTATTAGGAGTTACACGATGGACAAAACAAACACACAAACAAAACATATTTAACCCTTTAGCATTTAAAACCAGCCACATCCGGCCCAAATATTCTACCCATCTTACCTATATTACAATATCATTCTAAAAAGATAAACAGTCAAATCATTGAAATGATGAAGCTATGAGACAAGGCATGATTCATTCAAGACTAAGTGGTGGTGGTCATGATGGTGTTGGAGGTAATAATGAAGATCATTAGTTCTAATTTAGGCACAAGGCCAGCAATTTTTGAAGTGGGTGGACCATTTGTTGAGACCATCGGCTCCAGTACTTAATTTGTATTTTATTTTATCAATTCCAAAGAGATGAAAGGCAAATTTGAACCTCAGTGAGATTTGAACTCAAAAGAAAGATCTACAATGAATACTAAAAGGTATTTTTCTCAATGCTCTAACAACTTTGCCAATACACCGGCTGTGATTTAACGATAAGAGTAATTATTTCTATCAGTTGCACAAGGTTAATTAAGATGGACACAAATATAGATCACGTGTGTGATGGGAGATGTGAAACACAAACGAGGATGTTGTGAAATGAAAGAAAAAAACATAAGATGCTAACACAGATAAAAGGAAAAAGAAGAGAGAGTGAGGGAAAGAGAGAGAGAGACATTACACATACAGACATAACTTGATGCTCACACATAAACAGAGAGAGGCAGAGAGAGAGAGAGAGAGAGAGAGAAAGAGAGAGAGAGAGGGGGAGAGAAAACGAAATATTAAAACATCTGATACCAAATAAGGCAGCATCAAATCAGGGATGCCAAACAGAACCAAAATAGCTGAACCAAAATGTCTCATACTCAAGATATTCTACATGCCATTGTCAACTCTAACAAACAACAGAAGATGCAAAGGAAGCGCGGGGAGGGGGAGGCAGGAAGTGACTGATAATCAATATGATAATGAGGCGCTGTCGATGTTGCGATGAGCTACAAATGCATATTCATGATACAATACAGACAAGCATTCTTGTAATCAAAACAACCAGTACCTTGTAGTTCCGGTGGAGGTAACACAAATACAATAAATACAACACACATTTGGCAATATGGACCAACTTACAGATTCCAGGATGCTGGCACAAACTCCTCCAAACTAAATCATTTTTTACTTTCTCTTCTTCACCATTTACTGCTTCTTCAGCTGTATTTAAAAACCATTCCAGTTGATCTCTCTCTGTCTCCATCTTGCAAATCATTTAAATAAAACAGTTTGCATCTCTGTTGATGAGACTCTTTGTGCATGTGTATACATATGTATGGATGGATATATAGAATAGCTATATAGCTATGTATGTATGGATATGAATATATATACATATACATATATGTGTGTGTGCATTCTGAGTTCAAACTGACACCTCATCTCACTGAGAAAAACTGATGCTTGTGAGACCTGGTGACTACAATGACATTCTTAGGTAGTTCTTCAACAACTTTGCAATTGCTTCAGCCAATCATTGCTGTTCCTTGCCACACTACATACTGGCAGGACAGAACCACAAGGGAACTGCAAATCCAGAGTACAGAGAGCAAAAGAAGACTATATAGATGTGTGTGTGTTTGTGGATATGTGTGGCTGTGAGAAGTGATGTATAAATGCTTATCAAAGCTATTCGGTGATGCTATAACCCTTCTGATAAGACATATTTTGCCAACACAAAATATTGTGAGTCCATTATTGACACTGAAGCCATCTGCTTCCAGAACAAGCACTTCCAAATATATATGTGGTATGCCTCTATATGCATCTATGCATGTGTATGAGTGTGTGCATATAAATATATATATATATATATACACACAAGTGTATATATATCTATTAATATATATATACATACATATATTTATGCACATACACACACACACACATATATATATATCTGCATACATACATACAAACAAAAAAACTACACTTAGAACACTGTGTGAAGTCTTTGGCAATACAAAGGGCATCTGGCCATAGCAACTCAGCCTAAATT
>NC_142948.1:36155228-36157728 GCF_046866305.1 Octopus bimaculoides | reverse complement strand
CCACAGGGAAAACATTGAGTAGCGAGAGACAGACCCAACCAAAATAAAATACATTTTCTAGATACATGCAAACACACAAACATATATATATATATATATATATATATATATATATATATATATACTACACTCTTGGAGTGGTTGGCGTTAGGAAGGGCATCCAGCTGTAGAAACTCTGCCAAATCAGATTGTAGCCTGGTGTAGCCATCTGGTTCACCAGTCCTCAGTCAAATCGTCCAACCCATGCTAGCATGGAAAGCGGATGTTAAACGGTGATGATGATGATACATGTGTGTGTGTATGTATGTACATAGCTAATATCTGAGTACACTGAGTACAACCTGATGTGGCTTTTTCTGAGTGTCCAGTAATCCTAGGAAACTGTATCTCTGGTACATGATAGATCAATTCGTGGTGTTGAAGGTGTACTCGGATGATCCCTAGTTTCCGTAGAGTAATCAGTGTGAAGGACCTTTGCATATGATAGACAGTCTTAGTCTGTTAAATATTGAAGGGCGTAATATATTTATTTGTAAGATAATCCTTGATTTATAGAGTGTAGTATATTTACTAAAAATAAACAAATTGTTTACAAACTCAAGTTTCTTCTTGAAAGTTATTGCTTTGAAGATTATCAAGAAAAATATGAATATAAGTTAAACAATTTAATCAGTTATAATTAATATATTCAACTCCAGTGTATTGTAACCTTGAATTGTATTCATATATATATACATATATATATATATATATATATATATGTATATATATGAACACAATTCAAGGTTACAATACAGTGGACTTGAATATATTAATTATAACTGATTAAATTGTTTATATATATACATACACACACACACAGACACATCCTGTCTTGTTTTTTGTCCGCCACTACATTCCTCCATGGCTAGATTTAATTTGCGTATACAAATTTAATCTGCGGTCCATGGGATGAGCCGTTTTAACGATGCGTCCTGCCCGAAGCTCGTCGAAACGCCGGTGTTAAAACGTGGGTAGCTGATGAAGTAGAATGTTCTCTATGTGGCTCGTGTGTTCTCGTCTACGTTTGTGTGCAATGTCCTGTACCCAGATATGCACCTATACATACAGGTGGATGTCGGTATGCACCTACCTGTACGTATATATGCATATACTCATTTACTATTTGTTTATATATATATATATATATATATATATATATATATATATATATACACATATATATATATACATATATATATATACACCTATATATATATACATCATTCCTCAGAATTTCACACACAAGCACTGTTACGTGCACGAGATCCTTCAGACAGTCTTGTGGATAAATATGACAGAATGGTGGAAGGGGTTATGTCTATGGGGGGGGGGGGGAGCATTTATGTCGTGAATTTTTACTGGTTAAGTCGGATGATATAGTTTTAAAGGGAGATTACTCGGGCAACCGTTACTGCTGTTGTCAAGGGAAATCACTCCAAGAAGTTGGTCAGGATTGGCTGAAGTTGATGCTTATGAATTGTTACCTTTGGTAGATATTGTGCAAATATTTGCAATTGTCAGTGGTGGCAATTAGACAATAATTCTGGTTTAGTTGCCTGAGGATCTGAAACTTTGCAGTTTAGCAAACATACAGTTCCAGAAACTGTTAGAGTTTGTGGTGGCAGCACTAGCAACAATAATCCATGTTATTGGAGGATGCACCGATATGTAATCTCTGAATTTCCGGATGTATTGTGACATGGAAGTTTTCCTGCTCTTTGACTTCAATTAATGGAAATACTGAAGGAAGAGTTTTGTGAAATGATTGACCGTTCAACCAATATATTTCCTTTCAATACTTCTGAGATGTTGTGATTACTTAATATTGGTACAACATGGACTTTCCAGACACTGATGGTCTGGAAACTCTTGTAATCTGCAATAATTTATGAGCAGAAACTTCAAATTCTTTGCTTATTTTAACTTAAAAGTTCCATGGAAGATTAAACCAGATTATTTCTCTCTTTCTACTTTTACACAACTGTATGATGGACAGTATTTTATCAATATAAACCAATATCTCACAGAAGTTAGTGCATCACTATAATTAGGGATACCCTGATGGAACCATCCCTGGTTGAGTTCAGATCAGAGACTTTCCTACTCACTATGTTATGCCTAGTGGGTGACTGGAATTCATATGAATGTAAATGGTAATCTCATTTAGCTTTCTGTAGGAGTGATGTTTGCTTGTCTTAAAGTGCAATGTCTAAGGAATTGGCAGTCATTTAGTCAGTGGTAATGGCTATGTTTAAGCCCAACTCCTTAAATATTTTTATTAAATCCCTTCTAAGTGTAGCCATGGTGTGGCCATTCATACTGTATGAGATTGTTAAGCCAATACAGAGCTATGAACAGAGGATTAACTTTATCAGGATAAATAATTACATGGGAATTCTCACTTCAACGCAATTATAACTTCCTAAGGAGACATCAAACAAAGAGTCTCTTTTCTTAT
>NC_142948.1:36142728-36152728 GCF_046866305.1 Octopus bimaculoides | reverse complement strand
CAACATATGGCCATTTTAAGGTCTCAAAATACTTACTTCTTAAGATTAAGTGCAGGCACTCCCTTCACCTATATATATATATACATACAAAGGAAAGTTAAAAATTATCCGCCCTTTAGCCATAACATTTTTATTATTGTCACACTGCCTTCTGTGCATGCTTGCTCATAGTTGGTATTATTGTGGTCACATGATTGAAGTTTGAGCCTGATTATGCCAGTTTTCTTTCTGGCTTTACAGTGTAAGCATGGCCGCTCCACTAGCAATGTGCGCCAAAGAAGAACGAAGAGCAGTGATCTGATTTCTCTGGGAAAATGGGTGTATGATCAACAGTGCGAGATACAGTGCTTTGCTGACCAAACGCCAAAGCCTATTGTCGAAGAAAGTTTTGTTGTTGCATGACAATGCACGTCCACACACGGATGCCCAGACCATTGAAACCATTAACCAAGTGGGTTTTGAGGTGCTGGAACACCCTGCCCTACAGCCCAGATCTTGCCCCTGCTGACTGTCATATCTTTGGACTGCTCAAAGATGGTTTATGAGGTCATTGCTTTCCTACAGATGAAGATGTGAAGAAAGTGGTGCATAAATGGTTGCATGACCAACCAAAAGCCTTCATCTTGGAGGGAATACACAAACCGGTGGACCACTGAACCAAGTGCATCAAAGAGGAAGGAAACTATATAGAAAAATGATGTACTTGTTTATCCCCTGCTTTTGTGTAAATACATTGAAAAAACAAGAGTGTGTATAATTTTTGACTCACCCTTGTATATGTGTGTGAGAGCTAGAGAAATAGGGATGTACTGATGCAAGTGATATTCACCAGAAAATTAATATATGTATTTAAGGTTAAATGGTTTAGTGTAAGAGTGCCCTATTATAGATCTCGTTACCAACTCACCTGTGACTGTCCCAAATCTAACCTACTCAACTCACCTGAGACTACCCCATAACTGGGCTCATTATCAACTCACTTGAGACTGGCCTAATCTCATATTACCAATCGACCTGACACTTCACTCCCAGTCTCAATACCAACTCACCTGGAACTATCCCATAACTAATCTCACATTACCAACTCACCTGAGATTGCACCATTCTGGTCTCATATAACCAACTCATCCCAAGTTTTATATTACCACCTCATTATTTATTGTTTCACACCTGGTCTCAAATCAGCAACTCACCTGTGATTGCCAAACCCTTGGTCTTATGTTACCAACCTACCATCCATCCCATCTCCCCAAAAGTTACCTTAATTAATGTGTACATATTTAAATGAAAATCCAATTAAAAATTCTGTAATTACATTAATGATGACGAGAGATTTCAGCAGGTAAAACATTTTGCTTTGTTAAAAACAGCAGATTAATTAACAGATTAATGAATGAAGAAAAATTTATGTGGTCACATGACATCTTCAAGAAATCATTAACCAAACCTTCCTGGAATCCTACCCTAATGTCTTAGGTCCTCCTATTCAAAGGATATGGGGGCTTGATTTACATAAAGCTATAAATAACATATACATACTGGATTGAAAAAACCTTTCGGATAGAAAAGGTCAAAGGCTGCCCTTTGACTTTTTCTACCTATAAGGGGTTTTCAACCCAATATTTCCATGTTATTATTTATAGACTTATGTGGATTGAAACCCACTGTTTTTTTTTTGTTTAACCCTTTTGATACCATCCTGGCTGAAACCACCACTGGCTCTGTAGTACAAATGTCTTGCTTTCATAAGTTTTGAATTAAAATCTTCCACGAAGCCTAAGTTACAATCTAAGTTCCTAACAGAAGCTTAATGATTACTAAGTTATTTTAGTAAGTTCTTTGTTATAATTAAAATTAATTGAAAGAAACACAGAGCATCTCAAAATAAATATGGTAACGAAAGGGATAAATTCATTCTTTAATATTATACTTTTAACTTTTTGATACAAACCTACTTGAAGTTTTCCTTGGTTCTGTGATAGAAATTTCTTGTCTTAAAATTATCTAAATTAATACCTTCCATGAAAATTTCATGTTAATTTATGTTTCAAATACCAGCTTAAAAACGACAGATTTATTTTACTAAAATTCTTCATAATTTATAAAATTAACTGAAACAAAGCATATTTCAACAGAAATATGGTAAGAAACAGCTTAAAGTGATCTAAATTATAACCTTCCCTTAAAATTTCAAGTCAACCTATGCTCCAAACATCAGCTTTAATAATTATAAAGTTATTTGACTAAATTCTTTATTATTTTCTGAATTAATTGAAATGTAAATGTATGAACAAAAGGGTTAAAGTGATCTAAATTAAGACCTGTCATCAAAATTCCATGATAATTTATGTTCCAAATACTAGATTAATAATGATAATTAGTTTAGTAAATTCTTCATAATTTACAAAATTAACTGAAACAAAGGCAGTGTATTTCAATAGAAATATAATAACAAAAAAGGTTAATGATTCATTTACAAGTCAATTATCAAAATATGTTAATTGCAAATCTCACTTGTTGAACCCTTTATTGATGAAATGGAAAAACCAGTGAGCTATTATCATCATGCGTTAACGCAGCACAACTATAATAAGGTGGTGAATTGGTAAAATCATTATTGCACCAGACAAAATGGTTAGTCCACATTACTCTGCAAGGTGCATAGAACCGGTTTCCTGGTTTCTCTGGTGAATATATTCCTTCTTGGATGGGACGCTGGTCTGTCACACGATTACTCCCTTTCGCCAGCTGAGTGGACTTGAGCCACGTGAAATGAAGTGTTTTTTTCAAGAACACAACATGTTGCCTAGTCCAGGAATTGAAACTACAATCTTACGATCATGAGTCCAGCACAATAACCACTAAGCCATGTGCCTCTACACTGGAAAAAACGCTTAATGGCATTTCATCTGGCTCTTTGTGTTCCAAGTTCAAATTCCACTGAAGTTGAATTTGGATCTCATCCTTTCAAGGTCAATAAAATAAGTACCAGTTAACCAACAGGGTCAATGTAATCTCCTTTCATTCTCCTCAAAATTGCTGGCATTGTGTAAAAACTAGAAAGATTAATATTGCACCATATTACAGTGGTCAAGACTGAGAAATTTGTTAATTAAAATATGGAAGATATGATGTGTGCATGCTGGAGTGAGTGTTAATTATTTCACTTTTGCATGTGATAAATTTTAATAAAATGTATTGTTACTTGTAGTGGTTAAATAAATGATATAGAATTATTAGATATAAGAGAATTAGGAGTTTATTAATTTGGATTTAATTAAGAGCTGCTAAAGATATATTTACACATAGTTTATTAGAAATAGAGTTTGGTACAGTCTTCTGACTTGCCAACTCCCATCAAGCTTTCCAATCCATGCCAGCATGGAAAGTGGATGTTAAATGATTATGATGATGATGACAATGTGTATGATATGTTTCTACTGAAACAATAAGACAAACAACCCACATTATTGGCATGTTAGAAAACATTCGAGCCATTTTTTTTTTTTTTATGTAGAGTCCTGAAAAGATCCAGGTATTGGATCTGACCCAGGTAACTGAACACTTCAAGGTGTATTACCCTTCCTTCTCTGTTCTAAGACATGACCAGTACTTTATTTTATCGACCCCAGAATGATGAAAAAATGAAAAATATTGACCACAGTGAGTTTTGAACTTCAGATTGCAAAAGAGACTTGGTTAAACATCACAAGGTATCTCAATCCTTGCCTCTGACTAATCTACACACCACCACCACCACCACCACCACCTTACGGTACCTGAAGATATTTGTTTGTGTTGGGCTGGAAGCAGAGGCAAGTTTCCAAGAACGGAGTCACATGAATCTGAAGTTAATCTTGGAACATTCCGGAATGGTCGGTTGGAGGGAAGTTGGCAACAGACCCAGATGTGCAGGAAATAAGTGTTCGACTTGAGGTAGTCTCTTTCTTTATTTTCCTTTTTACCATTTTTTTTTTTTTTTTGGATGGAATATGGCTGGTTACCAGTACTTTGGAATATTTCACCCACTCACATCAATTCACCAATAATTGCTGGCAGATGAACAAGTGGTTCTTAGGATTTCCTAATGAACCCCCCCCCCCCCCACCTTCGTCCAACCCTGCTACCTGCTCCCCCCTCAAGGCGTTCGGGGAAATACTTTTGGACAAATATAGAAATTAGGGCAAATTAATGAGCGGTCCATTCTTCATCTCTCTCTTTCACATACACATATCTATACATATATATCAACACACACACACACACACATATATATATATATCTATGCATATATATAGACATCTATATATGTATATACACATAGACATACATGAATGTGTGTGTCCATGTATGTACATATATATATATGTATGTACATATATATATATATATATATATATATATATATATATATATATATACACATACACATAACGCATATAATATATGCAGAGACATGTATGTATATTCATACATGAATGTGTGTGTGTGTATTTGATTAGAGGATATGTTAACCTTGTGAAGGGATGATTGCATCCAAAGAAATACTGGTTCAGTACCTAGTATTATTGGGAAATGAAATTCCATTAAAACAATAGGTATATATTAAGCATATAGTTTATATCCAGTTAAATGAAGACAAGAAAATGGGGATAAGGAAGTTAACAATTATTATAACAATGTTATAAGTTTTCCAAAAAAATCAAAACAGTACGAGTAAGAAGAGAAAAGATAAAGCAATGGTTTTTGTACAGAGTAATTTTAAGAGAAAGAGGTCAGTAGATACAACTGGTCACAATACTTGACTGGTACTTTTATTTTATTGCCCCTTGGGAATGAAAAGCAAAGTTCATGTCAGTCGGATTTGAACCCAGAAAGTAAAGAGCTAGAAACAATAGTGCAGAGCATTTTTCTGACACTTTCACAGTCCTGCCAATCTACTACCATAATAATAATAATAATGATGATGATGATGATGATGATGATGATGATGATGATGATGGTTTCAAATTTTGTTACAAGGCCAGCAATTTGGGGGGGGGGGGAGGGGGGAATAATCAATTACATTGACCCTGGTACTCAACTGGTACTTATCTTATTGACCCTGAAAAGATGAAAGGCAAAGTTGACCTCAGTGGAATTTGAACCTAGAATGTAAAGACGGACGAAATGCTGCTAAGCGTTTTGCCTGATGTGCTAACGATTCTGCCAGCTAACAACAACAACAACAACAACAAGCAAACCCCAGAAGGAGTCACTAAGAATGAGAACTGCAAAATCCTGTGGGATGCAATGATCCAAGTGCTATCACCTGACCAGACATCGGAAACTGGACATTGTTGTGGTGAATAAAAACGAAAGAACATGCATGATAATCGACAAAGCATGCCCCAGTGACAACAGGATCAATGTGAAAGAAGAAGAAAGAAAAATAAACAACTATGATGATTTAAAGTGGGAAATGCGAAGGTTGTGATCAATGAAGAGAATAGACGAGATACCAATAGTAACTGGTGCAGTTGGGAGTATCGGCACTCAACTACCAGCATGACTGAAAAAGACTGGTGCAAGTGTGAAGATAGAACACGTACAAAAATCAGCATTGCTTAGAACTGCAAGAATTCTTCGCAGGGTCCTTGAAGCATGACCAGTAAACGTATGACACCTTAGTCTGCTGGCTGGGGACAGCTGACACTTTCCATCATACCCAGCATATTAAGCTGTGACGTTTTACTACTACTACTACTACTACCACTACTACTATCACTACCACCACCACCACCACCACCACCACCACCATCACTACTACTACTACTACTACTACTACTACTACTACTACTACTACTACTACTACTACTACTACTACTACTACTACGACAACAACAGCAACAACAAAAATAATTGTTTCAAAGTTAGGTACAAGACCGGCAATTTTTTTTAAGAGTTCGGGGTAGAGGTTAGCTGTTTATATTGGCTCCAAGAGGACAAAAAGCAAAGTTGACCTTAACAGAATTTGAACTCAGAACATAAAGAGCAGGAAGAAATGTTACTAAGCATTTAGTCTGGCATTGTTAATGCTTATGGTTTCTAAGATAGACACAAAGCCAAATATTTTGAGGGGAGGGTTTAGTTTATTACATTAACCTCAATAGTTGACAGGAACTTTATTTTATTGACTGCCCCCCAAATGGATGAAAGGTAGAGTTGACCTCGGCAGGATTTGAACTCAGAGCATAAAGAGCCAAAACAACCACTGCACAGTACTTATGTCCTATACTAACGGTTGTACCAAATAATTACAACCAGTCAAGGTTTCACCTTGATCTGTAACAGTTTAGATGAGTCAGTCGGTCTCCAGGATGAAGAATATTCTATTTACAACAGACTTTGATCAAAGAATATTCCAACAGGCTGTTTAGAAATGGATATCCAGATTGCTCCAGCATTTTGCCAAATTTCTTAGACAAAACAGAAATGCTGTTGCTTATTTCTTTTTTTTTCCTTCTCTTTATTAAATTTAATTTTAAAACATTGGTAATTTGTTTATTTATTTGTTTGTTTTGGCATCATTTGCTTTCTGAAACATTATCAGAATATAAAAACAACAAAACAACATCAAACACAGCAAAAATGGGGGAGAAAAAAAAAAAAAAACCCTCTGGTGACTCTTCTACCTGTCAGAAATAGCAGCCAAATCTCACTCATATCACACCTGCTTACCTTAAAGCGGCAGGGGGGGGGGGAATTTGTTAATGAAGTCATTAATACAGTTTCTATAAAGGCATGAGTGCCACATTGGAACGTCTTTGTTAATGGGTCTGCTTGATCAGTGGCTAACAACAATTAATGCTGTTGCTGTCACTACTACTACTACTACTACTACTACTACTACTACTGTGTAATTACTGTTGCTGCTACTACTACTACTACTGATGGGATGGCCATGGGTGGAATATCTTTTCTCATGGGTCTGTCTAATCAGGACTGATCTGAAGCTTACACAACGACAACTTCCTTGGTGGAGGTGGGTGGGTGGGTGAAGATTACAGAGAAAGAAAAAGGAGGCATGGGGAGGGGTTGTTGGGGGTGGAGAGGCAGAACAGATGTATAAGGCATGGAGGATCTGTAAAGTGGGGCAGAGAAAATATGTACAGGGATGGGGTGGAATACATTAGTGTTATAGGGTAAGGAAGGAGTGCTGTGGGGTGGAAGTATGAATAAGACAAGTCCCAGACGTATACGCAGGTTATTATTACTTAACTATTTAACCTTCCTGATAAACACGTGACTCAGTGGGTTTTTTTTCTTTATGATTTGTGTTAGTCATTGGACTGTGGCCATGCTGGGGCACAACCTTGATAGGTTTTAGTCAGACAAATTGGCTCCATGTACTTATTCTATTGGCCTCTTTTGGCAAATTGCTGAACTGCTAAGTTACAGAGACATAAACAAACCAATACTTGTTGTCAAGAGGATAAACACACACACACACACATACATTTATATGAGGGGCTGCTGAAAAGTCCCTGGCTTTAAGGATATCACAAAAGGCCTGGTTGGAGGCCCCCAACCTTCCAAGTTCTTTTACAGGGCTTAGAAAAAGTGAAGGACCACTGCAATAAGTCTGTGAATCTGAAAGGTGGAATACGTTGAATAAAACCATAATTAACTGATCCTCCTGTATTTTCTTTTACCCAAAACCAGGAACTTTCCAGCACCCCCCCCCCCCCCATGTGAGTAGCTTCCACACAGTTTCTATCTAGCAAATTCATTCACAAGGTACGGGTTGGGCCGTGGTGCCGTGCAGTGGGGCATAAATTGAAACTACAAGGTTGCGAAGTGAGCGTCTTAACTACACAGCTATGATTGCTTATAACAGAAACCATAATAAAAATTGGGACTTTGCAGTGAAATGAAAACTGACTCAACATTTTGAATTATTGTTCATAGACAAAAACACAAATAAAAAAGAAAAATATATACACATGATCCAAAAATAGTTGGAAAAGAGAAAAAAATACCAAAACAAAAACTCACCTTTTTTGTCAAAGTAGAGTTTCTGATTCTTCTTTGCCATCATTATCTGAAGATAAGTTTTGTCTACTACGTATGGAATCTCGATTAGAAAAAGACTCCTGGTCATCATCAGGAAAGTCTGTCTGAACGGCGCCATGCCTTTTAACAATATAAGGGCTTGGGTATTTTTCAGCTTTTGACAGCAGAGAGGTATTTTCATCCTCATCAATTGAGGCTGTTTCCTGCATTGCATTATCCAACTCTGCAAGTTCTTTTGCACTGCAAAGCGGCGTTTCAACTTTAACGGTGTTATGAAAACGAGAAAAATCTATTTGATATTGTCCATTTTCTTTTTGGAAAGTGATAAGGCGTTCGAATCGATGACCCCAGAGGATCTCTCCGGGTAAATAAGAGCTCCTCGCTTGAGTTGTCATACCGGTCGATTCTACGATACCTTCTAAAATTACTACAAATTCAAATTGTTCTCGATGAAGATCTTCAGCAGATATTTCCCAAAATGGACTATCGTCTTCAATTTTGTGAACTATAATCACAGGCCACACTAGAAATAATCTATCACGACCATCTTCATAACCAAGATTAACATCAAATTGAAAAAGAGGGAGAATTTCTCCCTCTTTTGTGGTCTTTCGTCTAATTAAAACACCGCGTACATGAGCTTCAACAATATGAGACTTACGCATGTCTCCTACTCTAAACAATAAACACATATCTCCATCTTGCTTGCAAATGCAAGCGTTTTTACTGAACATTAACGTTTCAGCTCGCTTTTTTGGACGAGAAAGTTTAGCAAACACAATACCAGTCATAAGGGCCTGGCAAATAACACCAAAACACGATTGGATCATCATGACTACAACTGCTTCGGGACATTCCTCTGTTGTGTGTCTTGATCCATAACCAATTGTGTGCTGTGTTTCAATGGAAAATAGCAAAGCAGATGTAAATGAGCGTATTTCTACAACACAGCGCTTCCAGTTCTTGTCATCAAGATGATCCAAATCCCCGTGTGAAAAACAAATCAACCACCAAATTAAGGCAAATATCAACCAACTACATATAAACGCCATGGCAAAAATCATTAAATTATAACGCCACTTAATGTCAACAAGGGTTGTGAAGATATCCGCAAGATACCGCCGCCGTCTTTTGCGTATGTTAGTCTGAGTAATGTTTACTTCCCCATTTTTGTAAATAAGGCGTCGCCTCAATTTCTTTGAAAAGTGCCGTTCAGCTCTCCGATGGACGATAGGTCCGTTAGGCTGACGCTGTTGGTTTCGCGATGCATATTCTGCAAATGAGTCTTCTGAAGTGCGCCGCTGATCGAGTTTCCCAGAAGAAGTCAGGATGTCCGGTTCGACTTGTGGAGACAAGCCATGTCCTGGTATTGGACTATACCCAGTCTCCATGACCATAGCCTGCATGAGTCTTCAAAAAGATAGGCTCTGACACAGATGACAATAAGCCAGTGATTTGCGTTTAGCTTGCCTCCTTATCCGCAGCTCCAGTCATCATCATCATCATCATTGTCATCTGAAACGATGAATAAAACCAAGATGTAAATTGCTGTTGACAATGTGTAAGCAATAATAGCATTGTCAATGACAAAACTACAGATCTACATTCACACCGAGTGCTAACATACATCGACTACATTATAATATGTACACCAACAGACCTTCTCCCCTCCTCCCACAGAAGCATTTATTACAAAGCCAAAACGTACAAGATAAACTCATGTTTCAGGAATAAGAACTGAACTGGTGTGGTAGGTCAATTGCAGAGGTAACACACTTTAGCTTTCAAATACTTATCCATAATAGATAGCTGGTAATTCCTTGTGTTAGCAGCTTGATTGATTGCTTGCTTGCTGCTGTAGGACCAGAACAATCTAGAACAATCGCAAATGCCTTTCACTGTAACATTCACCGCATCAAATATACATGAGATTAAAGGAGAGGAC
>NC_142948.1:36125228-36140228 GCF_046866305.1 Octopus bimaculoides | reverse complement strand
CACTTTTGTCTTGTCCAACCCCAAATATCCTTCCAGACTTTTCCCTTGCTCATACACCACAGCCTACCCCCACTAACCCCCCTCCCCCGCGCCATCCGTGTATTTAGTCATAGTTTGGTTGACAAGGAGTCAGGAGTACAAAGCTACTCACTTCTCTCAGTTCACTTGATTGAGGTAAAGAAATCTTCTTTGAGTTTGTGAACTTGATCAGTTGTCCCAACTGATCCTTAAAGCAGTCATTCCCAACCTTTTTATTTATGCCCCCGCACCCCTAAAATCTTTTAATATGTTCTTGCACCCCTTAAAGCAATAATTCATATAAGAATAAAGGGGCCCAGGGAAATTTCCCTCTTTGACCTCCAATAAATCCGGCCCTGCTCGCAGCCCCTGTAATGCTATCTCACACCCTCAAGGGGTGAGAGCACCCCTGGTTGGAAAACCCTGCTTTAAAGGATCTGAATGTAGAAAAGAAAGAAAGAAAAAAGGAGGGTGAGGACACTCACTGTTATGCTGATATATATCATCATCATTCAATGTCCTTTGTCCATGCTGGCATGGGTTGGACAGTTTGACCAGGGCTGGCAAGCTGAGGAGCTGCACCAGACTCCAGTCTGATTGGTCATGGTTTCTACGGCTGGATGCCCTTTTCATAATGCCAACCATTCTGAGAGTATAATGAGTGTGTTTACGTGCCACTGGCACAGGTGCCAGCTGTGTGACATCGTTATCTGCCACACTGGCTTTCACTTGGGTCTTCTACTGAAGCACAGCATATTGCCGAAGGTCTTGGTCATTCATTTGTCACAGCCTCCATGAGGCCCAATGCTCAAATGTATATACAGATATATACATACCCATGTACACATCCATACCTGTGTACACACAGCACACTCACTTGTAGAATATACATGTACATATATACACATGTATGTATGTATGAGATGGAGAAAGCGTGGGACAAATATAGAGAGAAAGGGAGAGAGAAAGTGAGAGAATGAAACTGAGAGAGAGAGAGAGAGAGAGAAAAGAGGGAAAGAGAATCTGGGAGAGGATGAGGTGGAAAGAGTAAGGGTGATAAGATTAGAATTAGAAAGAAGGGTCAGTTTATGAAAGGGAGCAGGTATTTTTGTTTGCTGTTCATTTTCCTTGATCACAAGAGGCTTGTCAGCAATAGTATTCACACACATATTGGTACACACATAAACACATATATGGATGCTAGAGGCACAGATATGCACCTATATATATGTGTGTGTGTGTGTGTGTGTGTGTGTGTGTGAGGCTCACATTATACATGTGGATAATGGAATCTGAAATAGCAGCTGTCATGTTCTCATTTGCATGTGCAAGCACAAAATAATTAATATAGAAAGTAAAATAAAAATGAAAACTGAAATCATAAATTGTCAAAATTAAATTTGAAAAGAAAAAGGTTAAAGCATTTATATAATGATATTTAAGATAAAAAGCTATGCAGAAAACAGGTGGAGTTAGGATAAAGTTAAGAGGAAAGGAAGGAAGAAAAAACAAATCTTCATTCAGACCTAGAAGGGAAGATGTTTTGAGGTTGAATATGATGTTTATTTTCTTTGATGTTTCCTGCTGTGCTGCAGCAGACCCATTCAACTTATGCAAGCTGAGGAAGATGCAAACATGATGATCACATACACTCACATGCAAAGCAGAAGACACTTGCCTAAGGTGCTGCATGATGTGATCAAACCTAAAATTCTGTGGTTAAGCCAAAACCTTAACCACACACCTAGAGTTGCTGTTTGATTAATAGGAAAGGTAAAACATTAAGTCTGCATCTAGAAGTTAGCTTAGAGTATTCGTTTGCAGTCAAGTTGAGGAAGTAGGAAGATGTTGATGGAGAAATAGAGAGTGAGTGAGTAACAGTTGGAGAAGTAAAATGAATGTGAGTGGCAAGACGAGGTGGTTACTGTCATGCTTGCCTGGAGTAGTAAATGGGGATAGGGGAGAGAGTGAGCAAGAGTTAAAATGAGAGGGGGTGGTGGAGTAAGTGGTGTAACAAGGAATAACAAGTGTCATTGACATTTGTTTATTTGTTGACAGGAGATACAGCTGTAGAATAATTTCGATGGTTTTTGGTTCAAACAGTACTTGAATTATCCTGCATTTTATGTGTACACACAGACACAGAAATACATACACATACATATATACATCTACACATGTATATATATATATATATATATATATATATATATATATATATATACACACACACACACACACACACATGAACACACATATACAGACATGCACATATATATACATACATATACACACAAATATTTTAAAGTGAACATTATTTTGACAATTTTTTCCACTTTTGTAAATAAATCATGTAAAATAGTAAGCACGTGTGTGTGTGTGTGTGTGAATTTGTAGTAATTATTATAGAAACAAGAAACATTTGGTTACTTTTGATGACATGGGCACACTAGTATGGTAATGTCAGACCATGGAATAGAGCAGAGGTGCTTATGGTGGCTTCATGGTATAGTAAGTGTTGTATATAATTGGTAATAAATGATGATGATGATGATGATGATGATGATGATGATGATGATGAAGCTGTTGTTTTATAACTACTAACCACTCTTGAATCATCAAAAAAAAAAAAAGATTAAACTAAAAGAGCATTATCACATTGGAGCAACTTCACAAAAGACAAATCTTTCATAAATCAATAAAAATCTGGAGCAATCAATCCCTTGATTAAACAAAGAAAGTTGCTGATACTCTCCGTAGGTCATAACTCTTGAGAGAAGGGTGACCATTTCTTTTGGCGAGGGGGTAGGATGGGATTCCAAACCTAGAATGCACAAAGCCAAAACAGACACAGCAAGCTTGCCAATCCAATGCTCCATGAGGGAATGCTAAAAAAGTCCTGGCTTTGGGTAAAAGAAAATACAAGAGGATCAGTTAATTATGATTTTATTCAACATATTCCCCTCTCAGATCCACACCCTTATAGCAGCGGTCATTCAGTTTTTCTAAGCCCTGTAAAAGAACTTGGAAGGTTGGACCTTTGTGTTTGATGGTATGTGTGTGATGGTGTGTGTACATGTGTGTATGATGGTGCCTATGTCTGATAATGTGTGTATGATGGTGCATGTGTGTATGTGTGTAAGATGGTATGTGTGGTAGAGGATAATAGTGCATGTGTGGTGATTGTGTGAGTGGGGGTTTGATTGTGTGTGTGTACATGTGTGACAATAATGAATATGTGTGTGTGTGTATGTATGAGATGATGAATGCGGTTGCAGTGTATGAGAGTGTGCGCGTGAGCATGTGTATCTGTGTGTGTGTGTGTGTGTGTGTGTGTGTAATTATGGTAGTGGTAGTGGTGGTGATTAATTAAAGCAATATCTGGAATGTTCTGGTTATTTCCTGTTAACCTTTATACAATTGTCTGCTTCAGTAATTACCCTCACTCACTCATACCCTCACTCACTCATTCACTTGCTCTCCACTTCAGGCATTAACTCTTATACATACACACACCCATACATACCTGTATACACACCCACATACATACATATTACACACAGATGTAAGAACTGACATATGCTTATACTTAAACACACACATACACACAAATACACAAGCACCTCCGTAAGTACATAACAACCACACTAACGAGCATACACACACACACATGTACACATCAACATACCATCATGCACACACATACATCAATATATACATGCCAACATGCATATATATATATATATATATATATATATATATATATATATATATATACACACACACACACCAACATCGATATACACCCCCCCAACCATATACATGCCAACCTACACATATACATCCATATGCACGTCAACACGCACACATTTATATATATATATATGTATATATATATGCCAACACAGACTTCATTCAATCAAGCATCACTTTCCTTCTTTCTTCTTCTCTTTCCATTCCCATTTTCTTTCCTCCTCCTTCTCCTCTTCCTCCCTCTCTTCCAGCTATTCTTTTTAATTTGTTGTTGTTATTGTAGGTCTTCCTTTCTTTCTTTTCCCCATTTTCATTTCTACTTTCCTCCTACTCCTCCTCCTCACACCCATATCCCTCACCAACACCTCCTCCTCCTCCTCACACCCATATCCCTCACCACCACCACCTCCTCCTCCTCCTCCTCCAATTCATTTAAAATGTTTTCTTTCTTTTTATCTTTCACTTGCTTCAGTCATTGGACTGCAGCCATGCTGGAGCAACTCTTTGAAGGGTTTTAAGTCAAACAAATCATCTCCCCAGTACTTATTTTTCTACTGGTCTCTTTCACCAAGCTGCTAAGTTATAGGGACATAAACAAACAAGTTTCTTCTACTATAGCTTCAGGCTGCCCTAAGCCTTGAGTGGATCTGGTAGATGGAGGCCCATGCAAGAAAATAGTAAATTGGGGACCCACAATAGCAGTGTAAGGACCCCTGAAAAAATTTTGCCTGAGATGTGTGTATTGGTGATGTATTGCGAGAAACAACCAGGTTTCTTTCTCTCACATTTCACACAGTTCAACCTACACCACAAGTTAATGTAAGAAAAACAAAATAGGAATTCTGAAAGAAGTTTCTATAAAACAAGTTTTTAAACATTGAATGGCTATGGGGGTCCACCCAGAATAAAAGAGTAATCAAAGGGGTCCATAGATTAAAAAAAAATGGTTGAGAACTCTTGAGATTGAAAGATACTGCAAAAAGGAATATGAAGGGGAAAAGAATTGATCATAATAAATGGCAAACTTAAGTGAAAAATCGACCACAATGGAGAAAGCTTATGATGTCATGGTAAAGTCATGAATAGTCATAGTCTCGACAACTGACTGCAAATAATAATAATAATAATAATAATCTGCAAATAATAATAATAATAATAATAATAATAATAATAAATCAAATGGGAAGATTGATTTCCAATATAGAATGTGGGGCGATCTTCTGAGACATTTTTTTGCCATTAAATATGGTACTTAGCTAAAGTTATTTCACCTCTCTTATGTCATTATTGAATTTATTGGGATTTGTGTCACAGCTCTCATCATCGCATCTCTGACAGAGATTTTGCATGTCATGCCGACCCGGTAAGTGTAAAAGGAGAAACCAACTCCAGTGTGATCCACATGGATACAGTATTATGATGTAGTAAAAATAGACACGGGTCGAGATATGTGGCTGTGGGTAAACAAGAGCTGGAATGAAAATGGAAAGAGAGGAATGGAAAGAGCAGGATTCTCAGGAATGTAGTGTATGTGTGTGTGTGTGTGTGTGTGTGTTTGTGCATGCGTGTGAATGTGTATGTGTGTGTATATGTATGAGTTTTTGGTATGTGTGTGTGTGCTTACATGCATGCATATACATGTGTTTGTCAAGTGCCCGTGTGTGTGCATGCGCTTGCATGTATGTATGTACATATGTTTGTGCATGTGTGTATATGCAAGTGTGTGTTTGTAAGTGCATGTGTTTATATGTGTGTGTACGTGTTTCAGTATGTAGTGGGTGACAAATGTGTTGGAATGGACCAGCAGTTTCCAAGTCATGGGTGTTGTATAATTTTGAAAGCAATTTCAGAGGAAGGGGTAAGTTGATTACACTGACCCCAGTATTCAACTGGTACTTACTTTATTGACACCCCAAAAGGATGGAAAGCAAATTCAACCTTAGCAGAATTTGAACTCACAACCTAAACACAGACAAAATGGCACTAACCATTTTGCCTGGCATATTAACGATTCTGCCAGCTCACCACCTTACAGACAGCCATTAATAATAACATCTCTCTCTCTCTCTCTCCAATGACCACTAATATGGCTCTCTCTTATAAGGATGTTCTCCAGACCAAGAATCTCTCTCTCTCTCTCTTTCTTTCTCTCCTCAATGTCAGATTCACTGGAGACATCATCTCTTATGTCACTCACCAGGGGGCTTTCTGCTTCAGAGAGGTTCAGTGAAAGTAATGCAGTGCTTCACATCAGTAAAGTGTTTGGCTGCGTCCAACATGTAAACCTCGTACTGAAGCTTTCTACCTGGATGCTCCACCTATCTCTCATCTTTTGGTTCCATAGTCTTCCATCATTCTTACCAGACAACACTGTCATGGCATGTACTGGCAGAGCTCTTTCTGTTCCACACTTAATAAACTCTGATGTGGACATACACACACATATACACATGTATATATGATGCTTCCATCAACCAGATTCACTTGCAAAGTACTGGTTGGTCCACGGCTACAATAGAAGATAATAATTTTTTATTTCTATTATAAGCACAAGACCTGAAATCATATAGAGTAGGGGTCAGTCAATTACATCAACTGAATGTGAAACCATGTGGTTGGGAGGCAAACCACTTAACCATGCCTGTTGTTTTTCTTCACCTTTCCAACTCTGACCTCTCCTACCTATAACGTAACTTACCCCATTTCATCCAGACACCCATATCCTGGTTGTAATGTGATATCCATTATTGTTGGAATTCACATTTTTCAGATGTAAGTCGATTTTGCCACCTTCATAGAAATTATCATTTCTGTATCATGTTCTTCCTTAAAATTATAAATATTTTCCTAATCGGAATCTTCCATATTATTTTCACAACTATCTATCATTGCAGCTAGCATTTATTTCCGTTTCTAGCTAACAATTTTACTAACCAGCAAGTTAGGAAGCCTTTGCTACACCTGATGCAAATAGCAGTTGCATTTTCATCAGTTCACATGTTACCAGCTTGCCAAAAGTAAGGACACCTTAGATAACGTAGTCCTCTGTGTGTGTGTGTTTGTAGCACTAGTGATGGTACCATGTAAAAAGCACTGGTGCTGGTGTCACTCAGTAAAGTGATTGGTGTAAGGAAGGGCATCCATATGTAGAAACTAAACCCAAACAGACTATGGAACCTGGTGCAGCACTCCAGCCTTGGCAGCCCCTGTCAAACAGCCCAGCCCATACTAGCATGGAAAACGGGTGTTAAATGATATATAGCATCATCATCATCATCATCATTTTAATGTCCTCTGTTCCGTGCATGCTTGGGTTGGATGGAGCTTACTGAGGCAGATTTTTTTTTTCCAGCTGGAGGCCTTTCTTATCACCAACCCTCACCTGTTTCCAAGCAAGGTAATATTTCCCCCATGACCAAACAGGTTTTCACAGAATAACACAGCTTGTATGACAGTGACATTCATTTGCAATGACCATTTGATGACAGCGCAAGGAGACACCATCACTATATTGGATGATATCACACCAACAGTCATGCTTCTACTCACTGATAACAATATCCAATTTATATTTTAACCTTAGAAAAGATTGCTTTTTTATTTTTTTTTCAAGAATGTAGTTAAAATATAGATATTATAACTAGTTTAAATATTTTATTTCTAAGAAAAACCACAACCCTCTCTTCAGAACCACCACACTTCTACCTTTCTTAATTGTTATAGTAAAAGCTGTCCATCATGGGCTTGACCAATATTTAGAATTCTGTAAAACAATCTACAGTAATTACTTTACACATCACATGACTGCCCATCCTACCATACCATACCATACCATTGATGACCAGTTCAGTGGGTGGGTGTGTAGGCTTGATGCGATTTCATTAAGTAATCTTGTTGTCAGTCAAGTAGTCGCATTAGTATGAATTTACTATGAAATACCAAGGTTAAGAGTGAATGACTATTAGCTGATTAGTAGTAAAATACAGCCAGCCATTACTAAATGACAAAAAACAAACCTCTTGCCTCCTTCATTTAACCTCCATTTCTCTCTTGCTTAATGTTTTGACTCTCCTCACCTCCCCAACCTGATTTGGAAAGATTGCAGCTCAGAAAAAAATTGCCTTTTATATATATATATATGTTTTTTTTTATAATTCTGTTTTAGATTTAACTGTTTTTTGCTTTCTTTTTGTTCTTTGTAAATGTTACATTTTATATTGTTTTACTTAATACATAAAGTGCAACGGACCACAGTCGTGACTGTCAGGCACAGGTCAACAGGCCATGATCATGGCCCAGATAGATGTATCTAATTTATGGGCATTTGTGAGGGTCTAATGTCACTCAAATGTTCCGATACCCCTCAGAATGCAAGAGGACTAATAGTTCAACTAATGACTTTTCATATGATGTAAAACTTGCCACCATTATATACTAAGAAGATATTTTAACTTTTTTGTTTTCCATGTGTGCATGGTAGTCTCATTTTCATAAAATTTGCTCAGCAGTCCATGCTATGTAAGTGCAAATCCCAGCGATTTATGGGTTAATCAGAATCCTTTTTTGAAAACATTATCCTCTTTTACATTGCTTTATAGGGTTTCATTGGTCAAACTGAGCTCAGTATTTATCTTTTAAACCTGTAGTTTTGCTACATAGACAGGTATAATAAATAGGTTGCTCGAAACAATTGGCGAACTTTCCTATCGCTAGCTTTCCTACAGCCAAAAATCCTAAGACGAATTTTCCTGTGGTAAAAATGTTTGCGGCAAACTTTCCGGATATGACAGTTTCCATATCCCAAATTTACTCATATGGTTTTGGTTGGCCCAGGGCCGTGGTAGAAAAGACTTGTCCAAGGTGCTGCACAGTGGGAATAAACCCGAAACAACATGTCTGCAACACAAGCTTCTTAACCACACAGCTATGCTGGTGTCTGATTCTTACAATCTGCTACTTTTGGTGATTGAACAACTAAGTAAAAACCTACTTGTAAACAGTTAGATGTACTTCACAGATCACAGAAACAAAAGGCAGTGGTGCTTACACAACAGTTAATGTTGCTGCTGTTGTTGTTATTGTTGTTGTGTTTTTGACTTTTAGACAAAATAGAAATAGACTTTTTTTTTCTCTTTAAGATTTACACATTTTTTTTTTCAAAATCTCTTCTATGAAACTAACACCTTTGCCATCACCACCACTACCACTGATTACTACTACAGCCACCACCACCACTGACACTACTACTACTACTACTACTACTACTACTACCACCACCACCACCACTACCACCACCACTCCTATACTACTACAACCATAACTACAGTCACTCCCACCACCACTACAATCACAACTGTTGCCGCCACCACCACTATCACTACTACTACTAACACCAACCACCATTACTACTACCACCGTCACCACCACCACCACTACTACTATTACTACCACTACTACTACTACTACTGCTACTACTACTACCACTTCGACACACCGTCAATACAAGTACAACCATTTCAATACAAACAAGCCACTATCACCACCTCAACATACCATCGTTGTTACAAATATGCCACCACAATCACCACCACTACAACCCACCCACCCATACATACAGAGACACACAAACATTACCATATTCAATACCACCATCATTTCCACCATTTCACAGCAAATCCCCCCCACACACACACACAAGCATGCACAACCATCGTCATTACCCCCTTCCCCCACACAATCAACACCATCACCACCACCACAACATGCTACCATCACCCCTCCCCTCCCCCACACACATGCACAACCCCCTCACCACAGCATACTACCATTCCCCCCCACACACACAACTACCACTACTGCCATCACAACATACTACCATCACCGCCACCCCACACACATGCACAACCACCATCACCCCTCCCCCACATACCACCATCACTTTCACCCCACCCACCGACCCACACAAAATGACTAAATCTGAATTTAATGATTTTTCTTGTGTTCCTTGGTTAACAGAAGATCAACCAATATTCCCCTTTCTCTCCCTGGCCCCAGACACAGCAAAGATTCTAATTTAGCATCAGAGATCGTCTAAAAACAGCATGAGGTGAGGCTAAAAATAGTTCCGATGCCAGCAACCAGGAACTACCAAGTCAAGGGGAAACACTTGTATTCAGTCATTCATTCATTTCTTTCTTTCTTTCTTTGTTCATTCATTTATTTTATTTATGAATGAATGACTGAATGGGTGATTGGGTGAGCAGATGGATGACTGGAGGAAGAAATACTAGCAATAAAGCGTTGAGTTTGGTTTGTTGGTTCACTGGAAAGCAATTACTTGGAGGTAACAGCATAACAGGAGAAGCACTGGTGACTCCTCTCTTTCTCTCTCTATTAGTCGATCTGTCTGTCTGTCTGTTTACCTGAATATATTTGCACGTGTGTGTGTGTGTGTGTGTGTGTGTGTGTGTGCACATGTGCATCTGGGGGATAGAGTGTCTAAGTGTGTGCACGCGTGTGTGTGTGATGCATGCATTGGTTGGGGGTGGGGTCTGTATCTATGGGTGCATGCATGCAAGTGTGTGTAAATATAAATATATATAAGTTAGCCATCTGCAAAATAGTAACTCTCAGAAACTAGCCAGCCAACCGACTGACCACCTTAGTAATCAGGCAAATGTGCAAAACCAATACATTCACCAGGAATTGAGATGACTAACCAGGTCTGGATAGCAACCCCTTCCCCCCATTAAAAAATAATAATGCACCACTCAATATAAACTAGTGAATGGTGACCTCAAAATAAGAAGTGATTGGCGTTAGGAAGGGCATCCAGCTGTAGAAACTCTGCCAAATCAGATTGGAGCCTGGTGCAGCTATCCTTTTCACCAGTCCTCAGTCAAATCGTCCAACCCATGCTAGCATGGAAAGCGGACGCTAAACAATGATATATATATATATATATATATATATATATATATATATATATATATATATATATATATATATATATATATATATATATATATATATATATGTGTATATATATGTATATATATATATATATATATATATATATATATATATATATATATGTGATATATATATATATGTATGTATGTATATTCATATGTATATGCACACATACACACAGAGGATGATGTGTAAGTGAAAAGAGAGTAGCTATTCCATTATCAGGTGGGATTAAGCTATACTCTAACATTTAGGTTTGAGTGTAAAGAGACTGGGGCAATGTAGGTGGGGGGTGGGGGGTTAAGGGAAGAGGTGGAAGGATGGGTGAGAGATATAAAAGATATGAGAAACTAGTAGTAGTAGTAGTAGTAGTAGTAGTAGTAATAATACTACTGTTACTAACATCCACCACCACCACCACTATTCTCAACCCCACTACTACTACGACTACTACTACTACTACTAGCAGCAGCAACAGCAGCAGCAGCAGCAGTAGTAGTAGTAGTAATAGTAGTAGTAGTAGTAGTAGTAGTAGAAGTAACAAACAAAATATATAAAAAGATATTCTATTTTGGTTTAATAAGACAAATAACTATAAGGATCGTGGGTGGGAAATATCAGTTTGGAAAGGCACACGATGATGATGATGATGATGGTGGTGGTGGTGGTGGTGGTGGTGGTAGTAGTAAAGAAGAGAGGGATGAGGTGAGACTTCCTTCTTCATCTTCTTCTTCTTATTGTTATCATTCTCCTCCTCTCTCCCCTCCCACCCCCCATCATCAACTCACCTGCTACCACCGGAACAATATTGGTAATTACAGAGAAAACTAGCTTCCAACCGATAATTAGGCTGTTAATTAGATGGTTAGATTGGTGGTACGACTTCTCCCAGACCTTGCAGCTAGAAGTATTACAAGGCTTTAGTTGCTTACATAAAACACACACACACACACACACACACACACACACATGGCTCAGTGGTTAGAGCATTGGGATCACAGTCATGGGATAACGAGTTCCTGGACTGAGTTGTGTTTGTGTTCTTGAGCAAGACACTTTATTTCACGTTGCTCCAATTCACTCAGCCATAGAAATGAGTTGCGATATCACTGGTGCCAAGCCTGTATCGGCCCCTTTGCCTTTCCCTTGGATAACATCAGTGGCGTGAAGAGGGGAGGCTGGTATGCATGGGCGACTGCTGGTCTTCATCATCATCATCACCATTTGACATCCAGTTTTTTATAGCCTTGTAAGCAGGTTTGGTAGACAGAAACTGAAAGAAGCCCGTCATATATATATGGCTGGTTTCAATGCTAAAGGCTTAAATATTCTCTCAAAGACCACCACACTTCTGCCTTTTATAATCACCTGGGTCAGCCAGGCTGTTTGGTGTTGAATCAGCTCCGCTGGCCACAGCATTCACTCACTCCATTCTCCTCATGCCATGGAGGAGAATGGCCTTTTATAATGGAAAAGTAAGAAGTTGTCCATCATGTGCTTGACCAATATATAGAATTCTGTGACAGGTGTGGTCACCAAATAACTTGCAAGACAAGAAGCCTCACCTGAGGAGACGTGTGGTATTGGAACAGGTAGCTTTACATCAGGTATGATAGCAAGACAAACTGTTGTACAAAAAAAAAAAGGTGGTGGTGGTGGTGGTGGGGAGGTAAGGACACATTGAATAATGTATTCCCAGATACACTGTGTCTAAATAAAAGGTAGCTCAATCATGGTTAGACAGTCTTTTTGGCAATAAATCTACTTAAACTGAGCTGACCTGGGATCACACGACAACAACGGGTGATAACAACACTTACCTCACTCAAACGGCTTTCAATGAAAGACGGAAATATTTCCCAATAAGATTTTTCAAAGGCGGTTAGTGGTTGATTTGTAAATAAGGACGGCTGGTGGTTGATTTGAAAACACAAGGACTTACCTATAAGGAAAAGAAGAGAAAAGAAACTTTAAGTAATAACATTCTGCATAGTTAAGGTTTTATGTTTAATTATTATTATTATTACTAGCTGACCACATGCCGTCAATAATGACGGCTAATTGTAGTATTTTGTATATAAATAAGGTACATAAATAATCACACATACAAACATTCACATACTTCCCTTGTACATGCACATACATACACATATACACTCACACAGAGTTGAAATGCAGATTTTTGCTTTCTCACCCCTTCCTTCTTTATTTATCTACCACTCCCTCCTTTCTCTCATTGCTATTACTTTCTCTCACTCCCTCTCAGTCAGGGCTATTACTCTCACTACTTCTCCTTCACTGAATTACTATTTTCTCTCCTCTTCCGCACCCAGCGGGATTCTGGTGGACAAATGTATATATATATATATATATATATATATATATAATGGGCTTCTTTCAGTTTCTGTCCATCAAATCCACTCACAGGCTTTGGTCGGGGCCCGAGGCTATACTGACAGACACTTGTCCAAGGTACCATGCAGTGAGACTGAACCCAGAACCATGTGGTTGGAAAGCAAATTTCTTACCACACAGCCATGCTTGCGCCTGTTGATATCTAAATTGAAACCTTTCATTATAATTTCGTCTAATAAACTCTTTCTTAAATTATGTTGCAAATACCAGGTTAATATCTTTATGTTACTATATTTATGTTGAAATATGCTGTCTTTGTTCAAAATTAGTTTTGAAAATAATGAAGAATTTATTAAACAAACTTTGCCATTATTAATTTGGTATTTCGAGCATAAATATGAAATTTTGACGGAAAGTGTTAACTGAGGTAATTTTAAAACAGGAAGCTTGTATGACAGAGCAAGAGGTGGTCTCGAGTGGGTTGGTATCAAAAGGGTTAATAAATGGAAAAGTTAATTACTTGACTAAATCCTTTCAAATACTTGATTGTTTTTCAAAGTTAATTAAAAAGCACAGGGCAATACATTTCATTTGATATATAGTCATGAAAGGGCTAAAGAAGAGTGGGGTGGGGGGAATACAAGCCAGTGAAGGAGCTTCTATATGGTTACATGTTTTGCTAGATATAGCAGTTACATTTCCCCTCACATCATATTCTACTGTTTTACATAAGGGAAGGACACATCAGATAATGCAGTTGTGTGTTGTGGCCACAGTTGATCTTGTAGCAGATCCAAAGAAACTATGTTTGCAATTTCAGTGTTCTGTGTTGTAACACAGAACCCACTTTCAAGATGGGATATATACTACCTTTTGGTATTGATACTGTTTCCATCACTATTATTATTTTTTAATAACCCCATTGGCTACTGCTACTATTTCTAGCATCCGGGTATCTGCCATTTTCAAGGCCAAGGAAGGCCGAAATCACATGATCTAGCAGTCTCAGTGGTGATAGTGGATGATAATCTCTTGCTAGCAATATAAACACAAGTGTTCATATGTAACACAAGTTCATATAAGAGGTTCTCTCAGGATAAATAATGCAGTATTTTTTGTTCTAACACAACTTTTAAGTGAGAGTAAATATTACTTTTTGGTATTAATACTGCTTCTGTTGCTATTAATTAATTTTTAATAATCCCACTGGCAATTTGCAAAACCAGTGCCTGATTAGGCACTGAGATTCTATGTATGTTGCTAGTAGAAGAATCACTGTTATTTCCTGCTTTCAGGCATCTACAATTGACAAGGCCAAGGAAGGCTGAAATCATGTAATCTGGTTGTCCAGTTGGCAGTGATGGTTGATTATCTCCCACTAGCAATGTAAGCAAGAGAACTTATATGCCCCACAGAATACTGCATCATAGTAACTGATGCAGTATTCTGTGATCTAACACAATAATCCACTCTTATGTGAGGACAAATATTACCTTACGTCTGCAAGAATTTTTTTCCCCAATGCTGCTGCTCTCTGTTGGTTGCAACACCTGACAGAAGCCTGACCATTTTTTTTTTTTTTTTGGTGATGAGACATAATTTGAACAGAGAATGCACTGAACAGGAACAGATGCTATAAGGAACCCTGTCTGCCACTCTAATAATTCTGCCAACCCACCACACTGGTCAGGTCATTTTCCTTTTATCATTCCCTGAATGGAGGAACTGTTAAGTTGATCTTGGTGGGATTTGAACTTAGAATGCAGAAATAGGAACAAACACTGTGTGACATTCTATCCACCAGGCTAATGACTCTGCCAAGCTAACTCTTTCATGTAGTCCTATATACACTTGAAAAGGCAGGATGGTCACAGTTGGGCTGCTAAATAATGGTTGACTGAG
>NC_142948.1:36100228-36120228 GCF_046866305.1 Octopus bimaculoides | reverse complement strand
TTCAGCACCCCCTCATAGGGGAACTGAAGCCTCTTAAATTAAGGGCATACCTGTAGGAAATTAAAAATTCCAGACATAAAAGCTAATGATACAATATAACATCTTTCCTATCTTCCTTCTTTGAGTGCTCAACTTCTGAGAAAGTCATAGGGAGTGCCATTATAATATTCAGGGCGAGTTCAGCCTTTTAAACCTGGTGCAGTCCATCCTTCTCCAGGTTTGACTACTGCTGATATTTTTTGAAAAGAAAAAGCACCATCTTAATCTCCCATTTTTCAGCCCCATCCCAATTATTCCCACCCACACTGGTATGATATAGATTACATAAAGTGGAGGCACGTGGTGTAGTGGTTAGGGGGTGTTACACTCGTGATTGTAAGACTGGTTTCGGTTCCTGGAATAGGTGATGCATTGTGTTTCTGAACAAAATAAAAAAAAACTCTTCCTTTCATGTTGCTTCAGCCCATTCACCTGATAAAAATTAATAACCCTTCGACAAGAAGGAATATATATATAACAGAGAAACCAAGAGACAAGCCTTATGCTCCTTATGGAATAATATGAAGTAACCATGTATATCTCCACTACAGCAGCAATGCTGTTCTGCACTCTTCTTTCATACATTAACCCATCATTACTTAGCATAAAGCTGCCTCCCTCCTTTTTATAGTCCCACTTAGTTGAAGGGGATTTTAATCTTGCAAACTACAAGGTGACCTCACTAGTGCTTGTGCCACAAGAAGAAAAAGAAGAAAAAAAGCACCCTGTATACTCTGTAAAGTGGTTGGTATTAGGAAGTGCGTCCACCCATAGAAACCATGCCAAAGCAGACACTGGGGTATGAGACAGCCATTTGACCAAGCTGGATCTTGTCAGGCTGTTTAAATCATATCAGTACGAAAGACAGATGTTAAAAGAAGATGATGATGATGATGGTGTAGACTGAAACCAATGTCATCAATATGGTGATATTACTATTGAAGAGGACAAACCTGACAATATTCTTTATCTTTTCTTTTACTTGTTTGAGTCATCGGAATCTGGCCATGCTAGAGCACCACTCTGAAGGGCTTTAGCAAACAAATCAACCCCTAGTATTTATTTTTAAGTTTGGTACTTATTCTTATCAGTCTCTTTTGATGAACTGCTAGGTTATGAAGATGCAAACAAGCCAACATCAGTTGTCAAGTAAGTAGTAGCAGACAAACACAAACACACACAGGATGGGCTTCCACACAGTTTCCATCAACCAAATTAATTCAAAAGGCTTTGGTTGGCCTGGGGATATAGTAGCCGATACTAACCCAAGGTGCCGCACAGTGGGACTAAACCTGAAAGCATATAGTTGCTAACCACTGAGACCAGGGTTACCAAAGTGGGCGGTGGAAAGTTCCAAGGGGGTGCTGAAGAAAAGTGGGGCAATAATGAGGTAGTGATTCATGTAAAAACAACAAAATAAGGGTTCATTAGGTTAAGCTTTGTGAAATACAGTTGCTTTGAATTTACTTCAGAAAGAGGTCTATGTTTGTGATGGTTAGTTGGGGTGGGGGCACTAGGAACGTGGCCTAGGGGGTCAAGGAAGCAGCAACTCCAAAAGGTTTGGGAATCACTGACCTAGACAGTATCATGTACTTTAAAAGTTGTATTTACATTGCAGCAAAAAATCAATCAGAAGGAGCGAGATTAATTCATTAAAGGTTACCAAGATCAACAGCTGTAATGAGTACAAAACTAATTAATCAGATTGTGATTCATTGAAAGGATATGGCTTTATGAAAGAACAACAGATGTTGTGGGATAGGGAGATAGTAATGTAAGGGTTTATTCACTTGACTGGTTTTCCATGGAAAATTCAATTGGTCAAGCTGGCTAAGAGTAATTGGATTAATCTGATTGATTGAGGTGAGTTATAGATTAAGTACATCTACAGCAGATGACATTTGAGTTCATGGATGGATGGATGGATGGAGACACAGACAGGCAAACTGACCGACAGACATCTACAGATAAAATGATAGGCAGACAGATAGACATATCTAAGTATGAGATGTTACATAACATCACCACCACTGTCATCATCACCAATATCGCTTGGTTACCATCACCACTGTTGTCACCACCACCACCACCCTTTACACTGCCACAATCACCACCACCACCGCCATTCTGCGAAAAAATAAAATCATACATCTGTTTCACCATGAAATTGGTGAAAGATTTATTTCCTCTCATGTTACAGGCACACACACACACACACACACACACACACACATACTTCATGCGCGATACACACAAGCACAGGAATGCACATAGACTCATTATATATAGATGCATGTTATGCACACATGCACATACAAACACAGATAAATTATTTCAACTCACATGCTCAACATAATAGACACACACACACACACACACACATAAATGCACACCAGCTCAACAAACACGCACAAGCACACACTGATGTGCTTTAACTGACTCATGTCTGGTTTACGCAAGCATGGGAAAATAGATGGTAAAACCATGTTGATATATATATACACACACATACACACAAGTATGTATGTATGTGTGCATGTGTGCGTGTGTGTGTGTGTGTATCATCATCGTTTAACGTCCATCTTCCATGCTGGCATGGGTGGAACGGTTTGACAGGTACTGACCAGGCAGAAGCCTGCACCCGACTTCTGAGACTGTTTTGGCATGGTTTTTCGGTTCATTATAATTACTGCCTCATTATGTACGTTTGTTTGCACAATATGCATTAAAGCATCAACCTGTCACCGAAACTTTGAAACGGTTGTAAAGATTTATATTCCTCTTGTGAAATGAATTACTGCCATCCATAATTGTCCGTATATTGTTTTTTTTTACATACACATCTATCTATATCTCTTACTAGATGTACATACATGCCTATCTTTATACCACATAGATGCATGTATATGTAGAGTGTGGGCATATATATATATATATATATATATATATATACACTTTTATTTGTTTCAGTCATTTGACTGCAGCCATGCTGGAGCATCATATATATATATATATATATATATTTACATACATACATGTTTATATATATGTGTGTACATAAATACATGTTTACATATATATATATATATATATATACATACATACATGTTTATATATATGTGTGTACATAAATACATGTTTACATATATATATATATATATATATATATATATATATATATACATACATACATGTTTATATATATGTGTGTACATAAATACATGTTTACATATATATATATATATATATATATATATATATATATATCTATATATATATATATATATATATATATATATATACATATATACATGAACATATAAATATACACATAAACATGCATATATATATATATATCAATCATCATCATCATTAAACAATATATATTACTTTTATACACACATGTATACATTTACACACACACATCTATACATAAATGCATACACACATAAACCCCAGAAAGAAAAACAAAAACAAGCTGTACAGTACATGGACTAACCTGTCTTACAAATGCTTATACACGCACGAAACCTGGCTGTTTTAGCTGGTTATCCAATTCCTTCAGCAACATTTGGAAACTATTTGATACTTGCTGCTCACAAATATACACGAGGAAAATGTGGTACAGTCTGCAGTTGTAGGTGGTAATGTGGACACGACAAGATTAACTTCCCTATTTATCATCATAATCTCTCAAGAGTCGAAATACCAAAAAACATGATTGAGGTGCAATGCAAATCAGCTCAGGGAGCTCAGGGGTAGAGAAATTTATCTTGCATGTTGAGTGAGGGCAACAGCAATAAGAACAACAGTAGTGTAGACAACTTGAAACCCCGACCAGAAATGCAGGATAGGTGAGTGCTGAGCTGTGTCGTCCGCCTTCATCGCGTAGTGGCAACAAATAACATAGGGGTTATAACTAACTAACAAACTAACTTTTTTTTGACAATATATAAAGCACTTAGGTGTTAAATTTCTTCGGCATTTCATAGGTCGATTGTTATTACTTAATACCCTTCTCCTCTCATGTATTTACTGTAGTAGAAGTGGTGGTGGTGGTGGTGGTGGTGGTGATAGTAATAGTAGTAGTAGTAGTAGTAGTAGTAGTAGTAGTAGTTGTAGTGGTAGTAGTAACTTTTGACAGAAGAACACAATGACAAGTCAGCTATCCTGAATGGAGAGAGAAAGAGGAAGAGAGAGAAAAAGGCAGCAGTGTAGAGAAGAAAGAAAGAAAGAAAGAAAGAAAAAAAGAAAGAAAGGAAAAGGCGTGAAAGAGAATGACAAAAAAAAAGTTTCCACCTACTTCACCACCACCACCACCACCTCTACTATCAACTAAACCAACCAGCCAACTGTCCAACCAATCAGTGACCAAACAAATATTTTTTTTTAAAAATAAAATAAAATAAAATAAAAAATCCTCCTCCTCCTCCTCCTCCCCCCCCACCACCTTATCACCTTTATTTTAATATGATGCAACTGTGTGCAAATGGGAGGAGGACAGAACTTCCTGTTGGTTCCATCTAGAACACTACCACCGCCGCCACCGCCACCACCACCACCCACACCACCGTAGTTTAGGTCTACCCTCTGAAGCCCACCCCCACCCCTGCCACTCCCTTAATGCCATCACTGTTATCCAATCAACTGAACTTGGTGTGATTTCATGTGGACTGCCGAAAACTCACAAACCAACAGCATACATACATATATACACGTACACACATACATACATACATATACACACAAACCAACAGCATACATATACATACATATACACACTAACCAACAGTATACATACACATACACACATACAAACCAATAACATACATATACATAATACACACATACACAAATCAGACAACACATATACACACATAAATACATCCACACACAAAAACCAGCAACATCCACATCCACACAAACCAACAACAACAACAACACACACACAATCTTGTCTTCTTTCTCACACAGGATCAAAGTATGGTTATTTTTTGAGCAAGATTAACTGTCATTGATCTCTAGATATTTTCTAGAACTGTAAGGCGGTGAGCTGGCAGAAACGTTTGCACGCCGGGCGAAATGCTTTGCAGTACTTCATCTGCCGTTATGTTCTGAGTTCAAATTCCGCCGAGGTCGACTTTGTCTTTCATCCTTTCAGGGTTGATAAATTAAGTACCAGTTACACACTGGGGTCGATGTAATCGACTTAATCCCTTTGTCTGTCCTTGTTTGTCCCTTCTATGTTTAGCCCCTTGTGGGCAACAAAGAAATAAGAAATGTTAGCACGCCAGGTGAAATGCTTAGCGGTATTTTGTCTGTGTTTATGTTCTGAGTTCAAATTCGGCCAAGCTCAACTTTGCCTTTCATCCTTTCAGGGTCGATCTAATCGACTGGAACCCTCCCCCAAAATTTCAGGCCTTGTGCCTAGAATAGAAAAGATATTTCTCGAACTGAACTATTTACAATAAAACAACTGCCGTGGGACAAACTACTTTTCAGATGAAGTGCAAGACCTAAAACTTGAAATTTTCCACTCTTTGGAGCAAGTGAAGTTATCAAACTCGCTTATGATCTAAGCTGGTTCTTGTAGATTCAGGTCATCATTGGTTTCTACAGTTCCACAAAAAATTTTACCATTCCTTAGCAGGAAGTTAGATGAATGATTGGTACAAAGTTGTTGATTCCAATTTCACCAAAGTAACAAAAATAAACAATTTTTTTTATCTTTAACTCATTTCAGTTATTGGACTGCATCCATGCTGGAGCACTGCTTTTGAAGGGCTTAGTCAAATAAATTGACCCCTGATCCCTGTACTTATTTTTTAAAGTCGGGTGCTTGTTCTCTTGATTTCTTGGCCGAAGAGCGAAGTTATGGGGGTGTAAACAAACCAACACCAGTAGGGGTGAGGAGGACAAAAACACAAAGTTAAACACCTGTGTGTGTGTGTGTGTGTGTGTGTGTGTGTGTGTGTGTGTTGAGGAGGGATGAGGATCATGTTCTGAGGAAGGTGAATGAGTCTTAAAGTGAATGAACCGTGAAAGCGAGGTTGACTAAAGAAAACATGGAGGGGACAGGTGGAGGAGGAGATTGGGAAGGTTGGCTTGAAGAGGGAGGTCACATAAACTGGGTGAAATGGTTTGAGAGCGGTTATTGTAAGAATTATTGTAGATCTGGCTACCCCCATTAACGAGGACAAACCCAGATTTAAAATATTGGAATTCATCATCATCATCATCATCAAGAACTTTATTGACTGTGACTTCAAAGTTTCGGCCAGCTAAGCCATTGTCGGACACAACAAAAACATAAAGTAACCCACCAGATTAATGTGAAATTGCTTTTATTATAACTGAACATAAAAACAAACACACACACACATATATATATATATATATATATATATATATATATATATATATATATATATATATATATATATATATATATAGATATAGATATACAGGGCAGGGAATCGTCAATTAGTAATAAAATTAATAATTAACGATTTTGCCGGGTAGCTCAGTATGAAAAAACCTTATTGGTAAAATCATTTATAATCATAAATATACAGGGATTAGCAGTAACCTGCTTCTCCAACATACTGAGAATTCTCAGTATGTTGGACAAGCAGGTTACTGCCAATCCCTATATATTTATGATTATATATATATATATATATATATATACTATGGGTTTTTACAGTTTCTGTCTACCAAATTCACTCACAAGTCATTGGTTGGCCCAGAGCTCTAGTAGAAGACACTTGACCAAGGTACTGCACAGTAGAACTGAACCAGAAACCATGTGGTTCCAGACTAAGCTTCTTAATCATGCAGCCACACCTGAATCTAATAATATTCAATAACATCAAAAGTTGGGATGTATTCAGTTCTAAGCAAAAGCTTAGAAAATAAGAAAAACTAACTAAAATAAAAAAGAAAAAATAAAGATAAAATTTAAGTCAGTTTAGTTATCGTTATTCTAAAAGTAAACTAACTTTATGCAATTCTTTAAAATTTGATTAAAATTTGTAAAATTGTAATTAAATTCTGCAAAACTTTTACAAATATAAAACATCGGTAAAGCTGTACAAACTTATATAATTCTGTAAAAACAGTTTTTAAAATTTGTTTTTGTATTTGGTTTTTGTATAAAGATTCTTGGTGTGAATTCCTGTGCTGAAACCAATCTTGCGTCAGTCAGACTCAGAGTGGACCTTTAACAGAGAGAGAGAAGTCACTGAAAAGGTTGAGAATAGAGATGAAAGGACTTTGACTAACAAACAACTGATTGATTGTTTAACCATCACATTAAACAATCAATTTATTAGTTGGTTAGAGATTTAACCAATTGACTAACAATAAAGAAGTGGTATTGAACCAGTGCATGTGTTTATTATTATTGACCTAATGACCCTCCCATACAAATTTAAAAAAAAAATATTGTTTATCTTTTACTTGGATCATGGCCATGCTGGGGAGCCAGATTGAAGGGCTTTAGCTGAACAGTTGACCCCCAGAACTTATTTTTTAAGTCTGTTACTTATCATATTGGTCTCTTTTTCCAAACTGCTAGGTTACAGGTATGAGAACAAACCAACACCAGTTGTTAAGTGGTGAGGAGTGGGGGAATAAACACATACAGATACATACATACATACATACATACATACATACATACATACATACATACATACATATATATATAAGCTTAGAATTTATTTTATTAAAAATTACAGCTGAACAACTTTCCGGAAACAGTTGACATAATATTGTATTGACATTTTTAAACGAAGGATGTGAATCGAGTATGGATAAGGTGATGGAATCAGTTTATAGGTCATCCGTTCAAATTTTAATCATAGATTTTTTTAGAGGAAGTTCTTTAAAATTCAGTTTATTTGGTAGTGTGTCAAATGGCTAGAAATCATATTTCGTACCACTGTACTATTCATATCATAAATAAGTCATCCCATAAATATATCATAAATGTTATGTATAAATCACAGTGATATATGTCTATATATGTTATGTTATAGTCTTATGCAAGTCATATCATAGTAGTCAGGCTTATGACATATCGTAAGAAGCATGCCATTCATTTCATATTCAAGTCATACCAGACAGTTACTCTTTTACTCGTTTCAGTCATTTGACTGTGGCCATGCTGGAGCACCACCTTTAGTCGAGCAAATTGACCCCAGGACTTATTCTTTGGAAGCCTAGTATTTATTCTATCGGTCTCTTTTGCTGAACCGCTAAGTTACGGGGACGTAAACACACCACCATTGGTTGTCAAGCGATGCTGGGGGGACAAACACACACACACACACACACACACACATATATATATATATATATATATATATATATATATATATATATATATATATATATATATATATATATATATATATATATATATATATATATATATATACATACATATATACGACAGGCTTCTTTCAGTTTCCGTCTGCCAAATCCACTCACAAGGCTTTGGCCGGCCCGAGGCTATAGTAGAAGACACTTGCCCAAGGTGCCACACAGTGGGAATGAACCTGGAACCATGTGGTTGGTAAGCAAGCTACTTACCACACAGCCACTCCTGCGCCTATGTCATATTAAGTGATATCTTACAAGTCTTATAAAAGTCACTTTTGTTTTAGGACCTATCCATTGCTGCCAAAGCTTAGAGTCAGTCATGGAAGACAGCAAGAAGACTTTAGAACAATCAGTTCAACTTATCTCCCTTTGTCTTCTTTCACCACCACCACCGCCACCACCTTCACCATCACCACCTTCATCATCATCAACATTGCAATGAATAAATATATAAATAACTAAATGGATTGTTTCTGATCAGTTAGTGGAAATCTATTTACGTAAGCAAGAATGCTTTTAATAGTTTGCCCTAAAGGACGCCAACCAGGGGGAAGGCATTATTACTAGCAGGAAGGAAGAGTACCAAGGGGTCAGTCAGCATATGGAGTGGTGGTGGTGGGGATTATGAAATTATTACAGAAAAAAAGTATGTGAAGAAAAATAAAGTAAAAATAGAAAGAAATTAGAAATAAAATTGCAAAAATAAATTGAAAAAAATATCTTTCACTGCACTCACGGAAAAGGAATTAATAAAACAAATGGATTTGATTTAAATGATTTTAAACAACAGGAGAGAGAGAGAGAGAGAGAGAGAGAGAGAGAGAGAGAGAGAGTGAGAGTGGAGAGAAAGGGGAGAGAGGGGGGGGGAAAAGAAAGTGAGAGAAAGAGAGGGAGAGAGAGAGAGTGAGTGAGAGTATGAATGAGTAAATGAGACAGGGTGTGAGAGTGAGTGAATGAGAGAGAAGACATAGAAGACTAGCAACCTGATGGCCACCACCACCATCACCATGACCACCACTACTGTGTTCTGAAGTCACCCCCCCACCACTACCTTAACTTCCTCCAAATCACAGGAAGACAGCTGTTTTTAGGTTTATAATGAAGGAGGTCTTTTGCATAATATAATTAACAGTTAGACATGGGTATAGAACAACAACAACAACAACAACAACAACAAGTGGCTTTTAAGATACCTGACCATCTTTACCTGGCCCACCACCACCAACATATATATCTATGTTTTAAAATGGAAAGAGGGAAGGGAGATAAAATTAGGGTATGAGTCAGTGTAACAAAAAGGAAGGGGGATGGAGGTGGGGTGGGGTGTTGATTAGTTTTTCTCTAATTTAATATGCCTAACTATTACTACTGCTGCTGCTGCTACCACTGTCGGCCACCACCATTACAACAAATGAGCATCATCATCAAAACCATCATCATCGACATCACCACCATCAACCATCATCATCACCACCATCACCATAACCAACATCACCACCACCACCATTATCATCATTATTATTATTAACAGAAATATGAATTTTGCAGCAGCTGGATGGAAGAAGGGCCATTTTGGCCCCTTAATAACACAGAAAAGCAGTGAGATTTATTTGAAATTCTAAGTCGATTTCATAAGGTGTTAAAATATTTGAGTCACTCAACTGCGACCTGCTCACTAGACAAGTACAACTCCCAAATATGAACCCCACCTCCACAACCACTCCCTTTTTCTTTCTTGGTTTATTTGGATTCTATTGCAATACCTCTACTGAAACATGGTCTCTGATTAGCCATTACACTTCAAAACCAACCATTCACAACATTTGTTCCATCAGGCCGATGGATTGGCCTCAAAGTCCTTCCAGCTTGTATCATTTGGGCTGATCAATTGGCCTGGATGTCCCAAGAGGGTTAATACTGAAATTATCTTGTAGCTTTGAGATTTCAGTGATATGATTGTTTATTTTTAGAATGGCATTGTAGGATAGGTACAAGAGGCTGGATCTAGTTAGTTTGAATGTAAAACAGTATATTTTAGGCTGGATTCGGCCTGTTTAAATTCTGAAAGGGTTAACTGAGAGAACAAAAGCCAAACTTTAATAAAATCAGTACCAGGGATTATTTGTTTGACAACACAACACAGCAAAAGTCGAATGACTGAAACAGATAAAAAAAAATAAAAGATACTTTCTTAAAATGATGGATGTCACTGGACAATGTAGAGCTGAGCTAGGATACTGTGCTCGAATAAGATACGAGATGGTTATGACTAAAACAGCTTTGAACACAGAACTGCTGGATCAGAGCAGATCTGGGGCTACAGAACACACACACACACACACACACACACACACACACACACATATACGCACAGACACACATAATAAATCATATATAAGCTAAAATAAGCATGCACACACACACACACACACACACACACAGACTATAGCACAGGACATCTTTGATCAAAGATTTGTTGGATCAGAACAAGCTCCAGTGCTAAGCATTAAGTACAATATAACTGGTTCAGTCCCACTGCGTGGCACCTTGGGCAAGTGTCTTCTACTATAGCCTCGGGCCAACCAAAGCCTTGTGAGTGGATTCGGTAAATGGAATCTGAAAGAAGTCCGTCGTATATATGTATATATATATATATTTATATAAAGGGCATTATTACAGAAAATAATAACGCCACACAGTGGACTTCTCAAAATAACCACATTTAGTACCTAATGCGAGGAAAAACAACCAACAGAAGACGACCAACTTTCTTTTAAATAAACTTAACTGTGTATTGGCCGATTTCGCGATTACTAGAATGAATCTAGATTTCGTTCATCGTCTGTGTTTGTCCCCCCAACATCGCTTGACAACCGATGCTGGTGTTTATGTCCCCGTAACTTTAGTGGTTTGGCAAAAGAAAACGATAGAATAAGTACTAGTCGATTTGCTCGACTAAAGGTGGTGCTTCAGCATGGCCACAGTCAAATGACTGAAACAAGTAAAAGAGTAAGATGAAGAAAAACAGCAACAACAACAACAAACAATGAAGATGAACCCACCTTTCCATTAAAACAAGACTTAGCAGTCAGTGATGATGACAATCAGAGCAGCCATCTTTCTGTCATCATTGAAGAGATGTTGGGCCTTTTTGCTCCGTCTAAGAAATGAGGGGTTTCTCAAGACAACCGACTATATTATACGTCTCAGTGCTGACAGGTACATACCTGGCCACATGTGTACATGGGTAGCCACACACACACACAGCCAGGTGTACATACACACAGACACACATGAATACAATCACACACACACAGAAGTGTTCACAAACAGGTGCATAGATGTGTATGTGTGTATGCATAAATATGTGTGTGTGTATGAATATATTTAGATACACACATACACACACACAGATACACACTGAACAACAGTACAAAAGTGATGTAAGAAGAAAAGACAGGAGCAACAGGGGTGGGGAGAAGAGAGGAGAAGGAAAGGTGGGGAGTGAGGGGGGGAGAGACAAATGAACTGAAAAAACATATATATATATATATATATATATATAAAAGAGACAAACATACAGAAACTGTGTTAATACTTTATCCGGTGTTGGGGGGGGGGGGGGGCGTTAGTGTTGTAGTGGTAGTTGGAGGGGGGTGTAAAGAGGAGACCCAGAGGTGAGAAAATGTGTGCGTATGTGTTTACAATATATGTATGTATTTATATGTATGCATGTGTGTGTGTGTGTGCGTGTAATGTTTGCATACATATAAACATATATGTATGCACACATACACACATACACACAAGTATAAATTCCTTCAGTTGCAGGTAACACCTCAAAAGCTTTGCGTGCAGGGAAAAGAAGCCAGCAGCATTTTCTCTCAAAACGATTTTCATGAAAGTTATTAAAGAGTTTGAAAGTTGAATTGTGTAATTTCAGTTTACATAAGACCCTAGACGGACATTGCCCACCATTTTAATACCTGCTGGGTGTAGAAGGGGGTATGGGTGAGATAGTGTGAATGTATGTGTCTATGTATCATTTTTTGTTTCATCCTTTACTTGCTTCAGACATTAGACTGTGGCCATGCTGGAGCACCGCCTTAAAGAATTTTTAGTCGAATGAATCGACCCCAAGACTTAATTGTTCTTTCAGAGCTTAATACTTATTCTTATAGTCTTTGCTGGTGAACCTGCTGCAAGCGGCACCCATTGGTGCCACATCTGTGCTGCTCCTGTTTAATCGATGGCATTGTTTCAGTTACAGCCATCATGTATGTATCAATGTGTATATATGCATGTGTGTATGTATGCATGTATGTATGTCCTGGGTATGACATTAAACTTCATCCAGTAGTGAAACACCAGTTCAGTTGTAGCAAGTGTGGTGTTACCTATTAATCACCAGGTAGTTCTGACTTGGACTGTTAGTACACATCAGGTAGGCTGTCCCAATAAATTTTAAAATATTATCAAAGCTTCTCATGATGATATGAAAGCTAAGCTCTAGGCATTACTCTCTGGTCACCCAGATATAAATAAAGAAGACTATAAAATTCCCACTAAACGGCGACACCAGTCCATTGCAAGGTTATTTCCTTAGAGCTGAGTGGACTGGAGCAATAATAAAATGTTTGTGCTCAAAAACACAACACACCACCTAGTCCAGAAACTGAAATCATGATCTAGCAATTGTGGGTGCAACATCTTAACCACAACACCATATGCTTTCATGATGGTGAATGTCCAGATCAAATTTCAATAATTGGGAGGTGTAAAACAAGGTGATAGAACAACCCCTGCACTATCTGCCATATGCTTCACAATGGTTCTTTTCAAATGCTTTCAATAACTTCTCTGAGGTCTTATTTATAGTCTATGCTACCACACAACTGGCAAGTTATTCATTATTCAACCTCAAACAGCTTAATTCTAAATCACACACTTTTGTATCTCAGATAAGAGAAGACTTGTATGCTGATGTCTGTGATATTGTTGTACACAATGAAAGAGATCTATCGTCAAACTGCTATGGATGCAATTTCGTTGGCATGTAACATAAATAAACATCACAATAAACCTTGTTTTAAGCTGTTTTCTTTAGCAGCTCTTTCTTGGAAAGCCTTGTGGGATTCCTAAAATAACAGTATATGCTTAAGCTTGGGTAACAAAAAAAAAAACGATTTCCTTTGTGCATGATGAACAGGCAAGCAGATCTTGCTGACTAAATTACAATTAGAAATCAGCAGTTATGGACCTCTTCCCCACTGCTGCCACCACCACTACCACCATCAAATATCTATTTTCCATACTGGCACAATCAGGACAGTTTTATAGGATCCAATGATCCAATGGATTTGGAATATAGGTAATATCCATTTGACACACAAAAAACAGCCACTACATTCTCAGAATGGTTGGCGTTAGGAAGGGCATCCAGCTGTAGAAACTTTGCCAGATCAGATTGGAACCTGGTGCAACCTCCTGGCTCTCCAGACCTCAGTCAAACCGTCCAACCCATGCCAGCATGGAAAACGGACGTTAAATGATGATGATGACGATGATGATGATATGAGTTCATTATTCAACAGTTACTGATATATGCTTGTGTGTGTGTGTGTGTGCATATATATGTATACGTGCATGCAGGTATGTATGTGTGTAGGTGTGTATGTATCAATGTATGTGTGTGTGTGTGTGTGTGTGTGTGAGTGGGTGTGATCCAAACATTTGCTGCCTCCAGCAACAAAACATTGTTTTTAACAGAGGAAGAATACAAAAGACAGACAGACAGACAGACAGACAGACAAGATATTTAAGGATTTCAAGATTCTGGGTTGTGGGAGAAAATGAAGACAATGGCTTCAACAACAAAAAACAACAGCCCCCTTCGCCACCACCAACACCACCACCAACGACAGCAACAACATCAGGAATGCCAACATGAACTAATAAAGGAAGAGCACATTGCATAATGTGTAGTTTTGTAGATATCCACGAAAATGATGAGATGGTCACATCTGGAATGCCTTTGATCATATACATACGTGTCATTGATCAGGAGAGACCTGGGACTAAAACCATGACAAAACAACAACAACAACAACAACTACAGCAACAGTAATCACAGCAGCAACAACTACTACTGCTACTACTACTACTACTTGTATCACCACTAACATCACTCCTACCACCACCACCACCACCACCACCACCACCACCACCACTATTACTACTACTAAGGTGTGACATTTGGTTTGTTGCTTTGTGTTTTTTTTATTTTTTTTTTATTTTGATTGTTTTTCTTTTTTAAATCTTCCTTTGTTCTTTTGCTGTAATCTGTTGATCAGAAAATATTCCTTGTTTCTTGTGCCTGGAGGAATGCTGGCGAGGAAGATCTGGGACCTGAGTGGGGGGAGATTAGAGACTGACCAGAGGCAAAGATGAAAGAACGCAGGTAATAGCGTGGGGTGGGTGGGGGTTGGGTGAGTGGGTGATGGGAGAACGGTATGGATGGATGGATGGGGAGAGGGAGAGATACAGAGAGATGGATGGATAGATAGACAGATAGACAGAGATATAACTAGATAGATAGATAGATAGATAGATAGATAGATAGATAGATAGATAGATAGATAGATAGATAGATAGGTAGATAGATAGATATATAGAGAGAAAAATAGAGAGACTATCTGATTACATCGACCCCAGTGTTTCACTGGTACATATTTTATCAACCCCGAAAGGATGAAAGGCAAAGTCGACTGCAGTGGAATAATAATAATAATAATAATAATAATAATAATAATAATAATAATAATAATAATAATAATGTGTCAACAATGCAATAAAGAGCTTATTCTACTAGGAATAGCTGACTTTTCTACTATTTTAACCTGTTATTGTATACCTGTACTGTACACTAAGTGTCAAATAAAATATAAAAGAAAGTAAACTTTTAGTCAATTTTTATGATGAATATTCCAGTTGTTAAATCAACTGAAACCTTGAATTTTATGTGTGTGTGTGTATGTATGTATGTATGTAAGTACACACACACACACATACACACAGAGCATGTGGCTGAGCATTTCACAAACATACTTTTATTGTAATCTTCAGACAGCCTCAGCATGACAGCATATGTGTGTGTGTGTGAGACAACACTGGCTCATTGTATAACAGGTACACTATCTGACAAGATTCCACAGTGTCCATTAATCCTTTAGTGTTTAAACCTGCCATATGTTCATATGTGTGCATGTGTGTGTGTATCTGTGTTCAGACTGGCCAGATCTCACTTCTTACACCTACCCCACAATGTCATTCTAAAAATATACAATCACATCATTGAAATCTGAAAGCTATGAGATAATGCATGATTTATTCAAACCAATTTGAATGACTAAACATTATGTTTGATAGAGGTTAAAGCATGAAGTACATGCTATAAAGTGGCTGGCATTAGGAAGGGCCTCTAGCCATAGCAACCATGCCAACACATACACTGGATCATTATGTGGTCCTTGAATCTCTCAGGCCCTGCCAAATGATCCAACCCAAGCTAACATGGTACTCTCTCTCTCTCTCTTTAGGTTCCATGCCCAGAATGTAGGACATAGGCAACCATGTCCTACCATGATCCTCTGTTCTTTCTTCCAACCTGTTTATCAAGCTCAACATTCATATCATCCTTCTCCTTTCCCCTTCAATCTTTCTGGTGATTGCTAAATCCTCCAAGCCCCCTTTCTTCAACACATGACCAAAAACTCTCAGTTGCTAAGCCCTTATCTCACGAAGCAGTTTCCAATTTACAAAGCCCTGGTCATTTGACACTTTGTCTATCCATGCTAACCTCACCTTTCTCCTTAACCCATTACCTACCAGTGATCTCATATGAGATCACTTAAAAATTACAAATTTCGCAATTATCTGTCAATATTTACACATATCTAACCTTTTTGCTATATCTACTAGGTATATTTCTCTGATATTCAAATGTGGTTTGCTAATTTTTCACCCAATATCTCACTTATTTCTATTTAAAATGTTATTTTGATCATTCCAGCGTGTTTCTAAGGCTGTTTTATGCTAGAAATCAAAGTTTCATTAGAAAAATTCCAGTTAATAGAATTATGGGAGGTAATGGGTTAAGAACATTAGTATGGAACATGGACATTAAATAATGATGAAATATCTATATGATGTTTTCAATTGTGTCGTTCCATTTTTTTTTAAGACAATGGGTTGTGATTTAAAGGGAGACTTAGCTGTTGTTTCTAGCAAATAGAATAACAACATAAAAGTTCATAAAATGAAATTATTGTATGCGGTGTTAAGTGATCAAAGATCAAATATGTAATCCATAGATTATAGAAAATCTGATTTGTCTTTTGAAGTTTATGCAGGAAGCAGGATTTTGGTAGCGACAAAACACAGAAAAGACAGCACTCACACACAGAGACCAAAGTCTTCGGTTAAAGTTAACTGACAGAGCAGGAATAACCAGTTTATATTATTTGAATAAACTTAGAGAGTTAAGCAAATGGAACAATAAAGTTACTAAAAATAAGAAATAAAATAAAATTAAAAATAAAACATTTATTCTAAATGGAAATGAAAATACGTTCTATATACTTTACGAAATCTTCCCATAGAATCCAATGAATTAAATAATTTCTATTATTAGAATATTCTAAACATTTTGAACATAGAGATGTATACTTATGTAGAATTAGTCTTGTTAGCTTATAAATCTTTATTGAAGAATTTAATATCTTACAAAGCATAATATCTTTTATCTTTTACTTGTTTCAGTCATTAGACCTCGGCCATGCTAGAGCATTGCCTTGAAAAATCTTCAGTTGAATGAATCAGCCAAAGAACTGATTTCTTTACCCCTGATACTTATTCTATAGATCTCTTTTGCCAAACTGCTAAGCTACAGGGACATAAACACAACAACGCTGGTTGTCAATATTCCTGAATGATTCTATTATCACTTCTCCAGCAGGAACAATGAAATGTATGCATTACTGATGAGGTTTAACAATACCAAAACATGTGCATAGTTATCTCCCTTAACTATCAAAAATGATTAGAATAATACTAGCCATTGAGTTAGTGTTATCTTTTCCCCTTCTCTTTGCATTAATGCTATTAATTAGATTTAGGACGATCAGTATATTAAAAAAAATCAGGTCCAACAAAATAATTATGTTTGTTTCGTATTAAATTAGGTTAATTGTCATGTACTATTAGTGATGATAATAACTAGAAGCAAAATATATTTCTCAGCTTTTGGCAAGAGAAACAAAATATAGAAATTAATAAATAAGTAAATAAAAATAATCCATAAAACAAATTTGTAAAGATGTTCTGTTCTGTTCTATTAATTGGAATTGTGCGAGAGCGACTTCTGTGATGTTGCAGTGTTCCAAATGAAACGAAAAGAAAATAGCTTTCGTTGATTATATGGAGTGTCATGTGACCGAAATAACACCCAAAACAATTCATGCACAGACACAAAGATATGCATGGACAAAGACTCACAGAGTCACATACAAAAGACGCACACAGATACACACAAGTAGACAGATACACATACATACAGGCACACACAGATACACACACATATGCGCACATAGAGACACACAGAGATCAGTAGCATCGCCGGGAGGGGGTGTCAGCGAAGTAGGGTGCCAGTGAAGGAGGGTCCACCCAAAGCAAACACTTTTATAGGGATACTGAACCACTTTAAATCAAGTCTGGGTCCGTGATATAAACTTCTTGTTTTAAAATTAATCTAACTTAAAAACTTCCGTCAAAATTTTGTGTCAATTTATGTTCCAAACACTAAGTTGCTAAATTCTTTATTATTTTTCAAAATTTATTGAAAGAAGTGTAGAGTATTTAACTCTTTAGCGTTCAGATTAATTTGTCAAAAGTAATCCTTATTTATTCACATTTTAAAAAATTTATCTGATATTATTTTGTAGCTTCAAGATAGGAAAGATGTAATTGCTTGTTTTTAGAATGACATTGTAGGGTAGGTGTGAGATGCTGGTTCTGGCCAGTTTAAGCATAAAATGTGTAGAATATTTGGGCCGGATACAGCCAGTATAAACACTAAAGGGTTAAACAGAAATATAACAACAAAAGCATTGAAGTGATCCAAATTAAAAAGCTTCCAATAAAATTTCCTGTTAATATATGTTCCAAACACCGGACTGATAAGGAACCATTTTAGACTAAGCCTGGTTCTGTGAGAGAAATGTCTTGTTTTAAAGTGATCTAAATTAAAATATTCCTTCAAAATTTCTTGGTCATTGATGTTCCAAACAGCAGCTTAATAACAACAAACTTATTTTACTAAATTCTTCGTTATTTTCAAAGTTAATGAAACCAAAGGCAGAGTGTTTTAACAGAAATATATTGACAAAAGAGTTAAAGAAATCTATCCAAGCATGATCTAGAATCTACTGACTGAGACCTGCCCAATAATAAAAAAGCACAGTGAAGACTATTTAGATCAAAAATTGTATTTTCTTTTTATTCTTATATGTCGAGAAACTTTTGATATCCAATTTGAGAATGAATTCAGCTGTGATATCAAAATGTAGATGGGGGTTAAGGTGAGGTGAAGCATAGATAACAAAAGTGTGGGAAGATTGAATTATTAATTAAAACTGAAACTGTTAAATTAGACACAGATATTGACATAAGAGAATGAGAACATAACCAGTCATACAAATAGATGTAAATGCTAAGCGACAACATGTTGATTAGAAAGGAATACGACAGAAGTGTCAGACTATTATATAAAAGAAAAACTGAACTCAATAAAAGAGATATTAATTATTATTATTATTATAATTAAATAAATGGAGGTGCATGGCTCAGTGGTTACAGCGTCGAGCTTACAATCATGAGGTTGTGAGTTAGATTCCCGGACCAGGCTACGGGTTGTGTTCTTGAGCAAGACACTTTATTTCACGTTGCTACAGTTAACTCAACTGTAGAAATGAGTTGTAACATCACTAGTGCCAAGCTGTATCGGCCCCTTTGCCTTTCCCTTGGATAACATCAGTGGTGTGAAGAGGTGAGGCTGGTATGCCTTCTATAAACAACCTTGCTCGGACTTGTGCCTGGGAGAGTAACTTTCTAGGTGCAATCCCATGGTCATTCATGACCGAAGGGGGTCTCCTCAATTAAATACACCAGTGATCTCTGTTATAGACTACGTAGTTAATGATCTAAAGAGGGAGTTCCTATGTGGTCGCTTGACTTTCAAAAGATAGTAGCCAAATCTCCCTCATATTACATTGCCTTACTGTCTTAAATAAGGAAATGATATATTGAATTAAAATATACATACATGAATATACATGCATACACAAATATGTGTACTTATATGTGTGTGTGTGTAGTGTTGGGTTCAATTCCTAGTGGAGGCTTGTGGCCACTTTTTTCCCAACTTCTAAAGGGTAATTTACCCGATTCTCTTAACTGTCCTCACATCTTCCTGTGTTTGAGAATTCCTTTATTTTCTGTAGATTTCCGACACATGC
>NC_142948.1:36052728-36097728 GCF_046866305.1 Octopus bimaculoides | reverse complement strand
GGTTTGGTCAGCCCAAAACTACAGTAAAAGACACTTGCCCAAGATGCCATGCAGTGGGACTGAACCTGGAACCATGTAGCTGGGAAGCAAACTGCTTACCACTCAGCTACGTCTGTGCCATACAAATCCTTTTTACTTTATAGAAATCCCTTTTTACTTTTCTTTTCTGCTATAGGTGTAAAGGCCTGAAATTTCGAGGGAAGGAGTTTGGCGATTACATCTACGCACAAGAAAAATATAAGAGACCAAACTCCCACACTGTCATTGTCGTCATCATTTTGTGTCCATTGCCCATGCTGGTATGGGTTGGACAGTTTGACAACGACAAAAAACTGACCATACTGGGGTGGGCGAACAACAACAACAAAAGCAAACAATGAGTGGTCATACTGAGGTGGTGATACTGGACAACAACAACAGTGATAACAGATGACCTCACTGAGGTGTGTGTGTGTGTGTGTGATGGGGGTGTGTGTGTGTGTATTTGATACTGGACAATGAAAACAATAACAAGAATGTCTCACTTTACTGAAGTAGGAAGGGGTGTGGTAGTGGACAACAATGGCCACATTGGACCATACTAGGGGGGGGGGGGTGATAGTGAACCACAGCAACAACAAATATAAAACACATAATTTTATTCTTTTACTATTTTCAGCTCAAGAGTTGTGGCCATGCTGGGGCATTGCCATTCAACAAAAACAAAAAAAAAAAAAGAAGAAAAAATGAAATATTTTTACTTCTCTGTAACTCAATCAATCAATAAAAGTTATGAAACATCTCTTTGGAAATCAATAAATACTGTAACACTTCTACCACCCCTCATCTCCCTTCCCTCCACCTCTCTCTCATTTTGCTTTTTGTGCACAATAGACAGTACTCCAGCTTGGTCTTGGCCACGATGGCTAATACTAGCTAAAAAAAAAAGTGAAGAGTAGAACAATGTGTAGTACAAACCATATATGGAAAGATTATGAATGGAAAGAACCAGTTTGGTTTAAGAAAAACTGGTTATGAAAGCCCTTTAAAAGAGAGTGGTGGTGGTGGTGGTGGTGGTGGTGGTGGTGGTGGTGGTTGATGCTCAAGATCAACAAACAACAACAACAGTTATAGTTTTAACAATGCTAATAATGGCATTTGGAAAGCAGAACCGTTTCTAAAGAGATTCAAGCTATAATATCAATTACGTTAGCATTAATTATTAACAGATATTAATTATATTAATTTTCAGAGACTTTTATCGTGATGGGGCAATCGTTTAATATTCATGTTTCTTTTTTTGTAATATAATTTACTCCCTCTGATGGGAAGCAGCAAGATGAACTGGATGCTGGAGTTTTCAGGTGCTGGCACAGCAATGCACCAATTCTGGCAATTGATCCTCAGATGAGAAGAGGCTGGGGAAAAAGCCAAACCTGTTGTCTTCAGTTTGGTTTTCATGCGCAGGCATGGCTGTGTGGTAAGAAGCTTGCTTTCCAACCACATGGTCTTGAGTTCAGTCCCACTAAGTAGCACCTTGGGCAAGTGTCTTCTACATTGGCCTTGGGCTGACTAAAGCCTTGAGTGGATTTGATAAATGGAAACTGAAAGAAGCCTGTCGTATACACACACACACACACACACACACATATATATATGTGTATATATATATAGGGGGCAATGGGTATATTGTCACCATTTGGTATTTTTTATTTCAGGCATATGCATTGTTTGTTTTTGATTTTGTCGACTACACATTATAGTAGGGTCAGTTGGGCACCGTCTGTGAGAAAAACAGCACCATGATGCAATTCACTCTGCCAGAAATCTGGAAATGACATGTTGTACTGCTTGGCATTCATGCTGGAAGCTTCAATATGAACATTTCAGAGTGTTTGGGTGTCAATCTGAGGACGTGTACCGGGAGTGATAAAAAATCAACATCAGGTGCTTGGAGGAGATAGTGCTGCCCTGGGTCAAGAGGGTGGCTGCTGGAAGACCCTATGTCTGGCAATAGGACTCTGCACCATTCCACACAAGTAGGAGAACCCAGCCATGGCTGTCAGACAATTTCTGCAACCACATCACCCCTAATGCTAAGCTTCATGCTGGAGATAATGATGGAATGTGACATGCAATGAAATGCAACATGTAATGAAATGTTGTACTTGAAAAAGACCCATCCAATCCTTGCAAGAATGGAAAAACCTGGACACAAAATGATGATGATGATGATGATGGTGGTGGTGATTGATTGAGTACTTATAAACAAGATATCAAACTTGTGGGATGAATATATTTGGATTATATCAACTCTTTGTACTTGACTGGTATGTTTTTTCTTTTGCTTTTTTCTTTTATATCTTATCAATCAGAATATTAACAGGATATTAAATACCACATACGTATGAATATTTATAGCATAGTAGTATTGATCTGTCATAAAGTTAATTATTTGATATGAAACTAATGTACGATTAAATGATATGAGTTGGAGAAATGAAGAATAATAAAAGAATATATATATATGTATGTATATATATATATATATAATCACATCATGATGATGCTGATCTGTCAGAGGGATGAGGACCATCTAGTCATATTCAAAGTGAAGAAAAGTTGTGTGCTGTCAACCTCACTATCGCATCTGTGACCATTTTCAATCCGATAACAAGACCAGGTCAAGATGACTTAGGATGGAGACAACAACAAGAGCAACAACAACAATAATAATAATAATAATAATAATAATAATAATAATAATAATAATAATAATAATAATAATAATAAAGTGGATGAATTATTGCATGGTCAATTTATAAGTAACATGGTAAGTAGAATCGATAAGTTGATGTAAAAGTTGAGACTGAAGATGTTATAAGTGAGTGTGTGTGTGTGTGTGTGTGTGTGTGTGTGTGTGTGTGTGTGTGTGTGTGTGTTTGTGTGTGTGTGTGTATGCGTGCAGCACAAGAGGAATCTCTCAGAAGAAATTACATCAAATATAACATTGACAACACTGTAGACTCTATGAAATGAAAAGAGAAACAATCAGACAGTGTAAGAGAATGCAGAACACCGGCACAAAGGAAATACAACAGAGGGGTCAGGATAACATTGCCAGGGTTGTAGACTGTAAGTTAAGTAAGACACATAAGCTGGACAGAAGAGGAAAATGGTGAGAATACCAGCCAGACTCAAGGGGAAGTATCAGGTGAAGCGAGGTTAGTTTTGGAGACTGCAACATCGAATGTGATCATGAGGTACAGGAAAGAAGACCAGATATTGTTATTGAGGATGTGGAAGAAAGCCTGTACTGGATGATTAATGTAGCATCACCATGTGGGGGATAACAGCGGGTGTGAGTAGGAGATGGAAAAGGGAAGGGAAAAGGCTGAGCAATATCTAAACTTGAAGAGAGAAATTTACAAGGTTTACAAGGTGTGGGGCATGAATGGAGGTTGAAGCCATACGACTAGAGGTAGGAGGTGTCTTTGGGATGGTAACTACTTACACTAAAATAAGCAGATTGCCAAGTTTGGAACTGAGATACGTACAGAGTTTCTTCTTCAGAAAAGACGGCACAATTAGGGGACGGTGGTTCAGATCCTGAAGGAAATTCTTGAAATATAAGGGAAGAAAGAAAATCTGAATGATCTTGAAAGATATTTGTTGTTTTATTCTCTCACTCTTTCTATCTCTCTCCCTCTCTCTCAACATAAATAACAGACATAAAGGTCAACATGTTAAAATAACAACAATAACAATAACAATAACAACAACAACAACAACAATAATAATAATAATAATAATAATAATAATAATAATAATAATAATAATAATAAGACAACAACAAATAACAATAACAACAACAACAACGGTTTCAGATTTTAGTACAAGGCCAGCAATTTCGGGGGGGGGGGGGGGGTAGTCGATTACATTGACCCCAGTGTTCAACTGGTACTTACCATATCAACCCCTAAAGGAGGAGAAGCAAAGTCGACCCCAGCAACATTTGGACTCAGAACACAAAGACGGGTGATGATAGTGGTGGTGGTGATGGTGGTGATGGTAAAAGTGGTGGTGGTGGTGATGACAGTGGTAATGATGATGATGATAATGTGGTGGTAGTGATATTGGTGGTGGTGGTGATGATGATGATAGTAGTGGTGATGACAGCATTATCAAAAAAATTCTATAAACAGAAGATGCTGAGAAAACCCACAGACACTTCGAATTAATTAACTTTATATAATTAGGAGATCTCCTTCAGTTCCAACAAAATCTTTCCCCAGTTGGTCCCATGCATTCAAACCCCCTCAGACCTGAGAGAGAGCAGACAGGGAGATGTTTATATACAACAATGTTACTTTAGAACAAACCCAGAAAAATTACACCTTATATGGAACTAAAACATTTAGTTGGAGTGAGTACAGGAATGGTTATGCAGTTAAGAAGTTTGCAAAGCAACCAATGTGGTTCTGGATACAATCCCATTGGGTGTGGACTGCACCTTGGTTGAGAAAGTTCTTTGACCATTGTTCTGTTGACCAATGCCTTGTACGTGCATACATACATATTCATGTGTGTGTATGCTTGTGTGTGTGTGTGTGTGTGTGTGTGTATGTATATATATATATATATATATATATATATATATATATATATATATATATATATATATATATATATATATATATCGTGGCTCTTTGTTGGTTGTGACAATGATGGTTCCAGTTGATCAGTTTAACTCTTTAGCATTTAAACCAGCCATATCTAGCCCAAAATACTTTATGCGTTTTATGTTTAAACTGGCCAGATCTCGCCTCTCACACCTATCCTATAATATCAATCAAAACTTAAACATTCACATCATTGAAATCTGAAAGCCACCAGATGATGTATGAGGTAGTGAGTTTGATTCCAGGATCAGGCTGTGTGTTGTGTTCTTGAGCAAGACACTTTATCTCACGTTGCTCCAGTTCAATCAACTGTAGAAACGAGTTGTGATGTCACTGGTACCAAACTGTATCAGCCCCTTTGTCTTTCCACTGGATAACATCAGTGGCATGGAGAGAGGAGGCTGGTATGCATGGGCGACTGCTGGTCTTCCATAAAACAACCTTGCCCGGACTTGTGCCTCAGAGGGTAACTTTCTAGGTACAAACCTCGTGGTCATTCATGACCGAAGGGGGTCTTTACCCTAATTCAAATCAATGTGAATGACTATGTGTTACATTTGACAGTCTGAATGCTAAGGGGTTAAACGTATGTATTTCTGACAATGGTTCTAAAATTAATGAAGCCCAAACAAAATCGAACTGACTTCGCAAGTGAAAAAAATATGAAACTCACACGGTTTGCTGTCCTACTGACCTGTTGACCAAACAAGAACAAGCAGGTAATCTGAGATTAGCTGTACGTACATACATACTTATGCAACATCAGAAATGGCATGGTCAATGACCAGTGGTAAGATCATATAATATACATAAGCAACAAAATCTTAATGACTTCCAGCAAGTGGATCTAATAATTCTACGTAAACGAAGCTAGCTATAAATCTTGAGAAATCTGGTATCATGTTGAGTAACACAGCAACACGAAATGTTAATAATGAGAGATTTAGAGGGCAGGAGTGGATGGCTGAAATCCTCTCCCATTCCTTTCTCTCTTGAAAAATAACAACAACAGCAACCTCACCTAATCTGATAGAAATAATAGCTGAATCTTCATCAAATTATATTCTTCAGTTTTAATAAAAACTAAAAAATGGAAGGGTAAATATCAGATAATGTAGTTCTAGATATAACCACCTCCACATCCAAAAGGATGGGATGGTCATGGCTGAAATGCCTTTAAACATAGATATGTTTGATTAAGGCTGACCTGATGCTAACCACCATCACCACCCTCAATAATAACAACAAAAGGTTGAGCCAGTGTAAGAGCCTCTACATGGTCAGTCACCTTGCTAGAAATAGCAGTCAAATCTCACTCAAATCACACCCTGCCATCTTAAAGGGACACATTTGATAATGTGGTCCTCAGTTCCTAGTACATGGGAAAAAAGATGTGATAGTCATGGCTGGAACGCTTTTGATTATAGGTTTCTTTGATCAGGATTGACCTGAGGCTGAACAACAACAAAAGATAACATGAGAAAGTGTCTATGAGGCCGTTCGGTTTGCTAGAAATAGCAGCCAAATCAAATCCTATATGCTTGAAACTCCCCCCACCACCAAAACATCAAAAAATACCTTTAAAAAAAGTATGGGATGAATTGAATAAAAGGGACACATCAATATCCTAAATGGCAGCAGGGATAGTTTTCTTTTTTTTGATAAGATCTGCTCAAAGTTGACCCAGGAGGGGAATAACTAAACATCAGCAACAAAAGCAAATTAAAACAATAAGAGAAAAGCCACAACAATATATAAAAAAAAAAAACTTACATGTAGGAGAAATAACAAGTAATAACGAGTAGTTTGAGCTTGTTTGTGTTGAGTGTGAATGTTGAGTGTAAGTGTTGAGTGTGAGTGTTTCCTCTTTTTTTTTTTTAAAGATCCAATGATATAATGGACGTAGCTAAGTAGGTAAGTGGTTTAAAAAGACCTCTTGGAATTATTTCTACAAGAAAGATGTTATCCACAGTGATAGCGTCATAGCCATCTTGTCAGTATATTTTTCCAGTGGCAAACAACAATGACAATCGGTAAAACAATCGGAATTTTGGTGATTATCATTATTATTATTATTATATCTATTGTTATTGATGTTGTTGCTTTTTACTTTTTATTTGTGAAGTCAAGCCAACATCATCTACTGATATGAAAATAGTGGCTATTGGATATAACTTATAAGAATTCCTATCACCCTACCCATATACGCACGTGTCTCTGTATATATATATATATATATATATATATATGTATATATATATATACACACATACACATGTTTGTATGTTTGTGTGTGTATGTGTATAGACATATATATATATATATACATATATATATGTATGCTTGCATGTATGTGTATATGCCTATATGTACACACTTTTGGATATTTGTTTGCGTGTATGTTATATGTGTATGTGTGAATGGTTGTACATGTTTTTGTGTGTATGCAAGTGCGTTGTGTATGTCCACAATAAGCAGCTAATTGCACAGGAAATGAAGCCAAAAGATGAAGAAGTCGCAGACTGATCCAAGAATCTCCTAAGATATCGAATAACACGTTCAATAGTGTGGTTGTTGTTGTTGATGTTTTCATATCAACATAGCAGCATATTAAACCATGGAATATCAAATGGTATCAGTAAAAGCCTTGTGATAAACCATCAAAGCTAAAAGGATATCATATCCATCATAGATTTTACGGTACTTTCATCAGTTATTTGTTAAAGAATGTTAACCAAAATGTGCTTACCGTACAGAAAGATAATTCATTAAATCACTGAGAGCATGTGTGTGTGTTACACTTGAAATCTGAAGAAAATGCAACAGCATATACCCTATTATATAGTGATTCCAGCAAGTATGGTGAAGATAAAGCTTGGCTGATGAGGTCACAGACTGAAATTTGTCTGAAGTTGTCTCCCTTGTATTTGCCAGAAACACAAGAATATGTAAAAAGCATCTGTGCTGGTGCCATGTGGAGGACACCCATGCTGGTGTGACATAAAGAGCACTTATGCTGGCACCATGTAAAAAAGCACCCAGCACACGCTGTAAAGTAGTTGGTATTAAGAAGGGTGGCTAGCTGTAGAAACCAAGCCAAAATAGATGACTGGTGCTTGGTACAACACTCAAGCTCACCAGCTGAGTGTCAAACTATCCAACCCATGCCAGCATGGAAAACGGATAGGATGGTACTGTAGGCTGCAGGCAGCAAGCCCACTAAACCTGCAAGACTCTAGGAATTCCAACAAAACCCATGCCCGCGTCACGTAAAGTGCACATAAAAAAAGCACTCAATACACTCTATAAAGTGGTTGGCATTTGGAAGGGCATCCAACTATAGAAGCCAAGCCAAAACAGATGACTGGAGCCTGGTACAGTCCTCTATCTCACTGCTCCGCAACCTTTTTCCACTTTTGGTACATTTATATTTTTTTCAAAATTTGGTGGTACACCTGAACTAAAAATACAACTAAAAGTATAGAAAAAAAAAATTATATTCAGGTTACACTGTGGCACACCTAGCATGGTCTCATGGCACACCAGTGTGCCACGGAATACTGGTTGTGGAGCACCACTCTATCTTACCAGCTCCTGTCAAGCCATGCAACCCACGCAGGGCCAACCCCTCCCCTCGGACAAAAACTGATGATGATGGTGATGATGATAACTAATATGGCATATTTCTCTTCTCACGTATTTATTTCAAGGTAGTTTTTAATGCTATATGTATAAGATATGTCTGCACAACTTAGTCTATCTGCCTGTCTCACCACACAATTATTTCTAGCTCACTTTTAATGCTTTATGTATTAAATAACACAAGCTTAATTATCTGTCTGTTTCTCAGTTGATCTGTCTGTCTACCTATCTATCCATTAATCTGTCTATTTGTCTGTCTACCTGTTTCTCTTATCATATTTTATTTACTTAACTTGTTAATGTTCTGTGCCAATGTTTTCCAAAATGGGTACCACATAAAACTTTGGACGTTCTATAAGATAAGGTGCCTTTAAATAAATTGAATAAAAAATTAATTTCTATAAAACAGAGGAATTAACCAGAAATCCGAATAGAGTGTCCAGTGGAACTGTTACAAACGGATTGATTATTTGGCATGGCCAGAATAATCAGGAAAGTATTAGATAGTTAAAAAGAACAAATAGCATGGTACCACAAGCTGCAGGGAGCCAGCCTGCTACACTTGTAAGACTCCAGGAGTTGGGGAGTATCATAGCCTTGTGTTGAGAGGAATTCTTTGGGGTTTGAATAATTCACCTCTGGAAACATGGGTGTTTCGTTCATCATCCTTAAACAGACCTTATTTAGGGACCTATTGAGTCTGATGGGCTACTCAACCTGAAGGAAATTCTAACTGGGCCCCACCTGCAAGGTCATGTGCTATTAATCTTGAGATAAGGTCACCATGTCATGCACATGTGGATGTGATGCATGTGCCTGGTGTACCCTTATCATTATGGGGATGTAAATGAGAGAAAGAAGATGATGTGTGCTGAGCTGGTGAGGTTATGGTTGAAGCAATGAGTGACAAGTAAAGTGCAGGGGATTTGCAGGTCAGCCCCAGCGTAAAGCCTACAACATGCTGGACATGACAAAGGGGGCTAGTAAGCAGAAGGCCACCAAATTAGCTATTGAGGTAGTAAAGACTGTCTCAATTTGGCTGTGGTGGGTCAAGAGGTGTAAGACCTGAAAGAGTAAAGCTAACTGGACACAAACCAGGACTTGATCAAACCTGTTGGGTCAACAGGGTGAGGTTGTCTGATTGCCGAAAGGCCTGAAATACCTCACAACCCTTGGAAATATCACTGATGATGTGTCCAGGTGCATCAAAGGATGAACAACTAGTTTAGTGTTTATTATCATCATCATCATCATCATTGATGGTGGCAAGCTGACAGAATCATTAGCCTGCTGAATGAAATACTTAGCGGTATTTCGCCTGTCTTTATGTTCTGAGTTCAAATTCCGTTGAGGTTAACTTTGCCTTTCATCCTTTCAGGGTCGATAAATTAAGTACCAGTTGTGTACTGGGGTTGATGTAATCAACTTATGCCCTCAGCCAAAATAGCTGGCCTTGTACCAAAATTTGAAATCATCATCATCATTATCATTTTAATGTCCACATTTCCGTGCTTGGATGGGGTTTACTGAAACACATTGTCTATGGTTGGGTGCCCTTCCTGTGGCCAACCCTCACCCGTTTCCAAACAAGGTCATATTTCCCCACAGCCAGAAATGTTTACATAGAATACTGGAAATGAATGACACCCATTCACCACTACCATGCAAAGTCAAGGCAAGGAGAACACAAATATATATATACATACATATACAGCAGGCTTCTATTTAGTTTCCATCAACCAAATCCATTCACAAGACTTTAGTCAGCCTCAAGTTATAATTAACGATTATATCAAATAGTAAATAGTCAGGTGGTAGTGGTAGTATTGCTAGTATTTATCGTAGTAGTAGTAGTAGTAGTAGTAGTAGTAGTAGTAGTAGTAGTAGTAGTAGTAGTAACAGTAGTAACAGCAGCAGCAGCCACGATCTTACATGCTAACAGACACTGATATGATGTATATAAAATAAATGTGTGTGCACATCAATGTGTGTGTGTGTAGTGTGCATATTCGTGTATATGAATGCGTGTGCACATACACACACACACACACACACACACACAGATGTTTCTGCATATATGAACGTGGGTGACAGCAGCCAGGATCTAAGACCTTCAGGAAGATGTAGAAGGCACCGCAGTCATGCACAAAGGGTTCATTGTACCAAAGCTGAAATGTTTGACTGGTTGATTGTTGAAGTGAACTGGGCTACGGTGACGTATAATAACAGGAAATATCTAATGTTCGTCCACCAAACAGAATCCTCAAAGATATCACAGATCGAGGGACAGGACATCCTAGTATCACTCAACAACACCAACACATCCTCTTTCTCTTTCTTTCACATGCACACACTCACACACACACACACACACACACACACACACACACACACACACACACACACACACACACAAAATTGCAATCTGAACCAGGAAGGTAGTTTCTATATGGCTGATTGCTCAGTCCTGTGAGAAAATAGGTATCCAAATCACACCCCATCCTTCTATAAAAGAAAAAGAAAAAAAAGACATACAGTCCTAGATAGATCTATCATCATCATCGTTTAATGTCTGCCTTCCATGCTGGCATGGGTTGAACGGTTTGTCAAGAGCTGGCCAGGCAGTGAGCCTGCACAAAGCTTCTCTTTTGGCAGGGTTTTTAAAAGCAACTATACAGCAGAGTGGCTAGAGTGCTTTTTATGTGGCACAAGCACAGGCAAGGGCAGTTTTGGCATGGTTTTTACAGCTGGATGCCCTTCCAAACACCAACCACTTTACAGTGTGGACTCGATGCTTTCTACGTGGCATCAACACGACAAATGACAATAAAGGAGCTAATAAAAAGAAATAAAATGAGATGGTAATAAAATAACTGATAAGAATGAAGGAAGCTGCCAACATTAGACTGAATTTAAACAGATCAAGATCACATTCATTTTGTTTCATTCTGATTTAAACTTCTAGCATTTAAACCAGCCAATACCAGGCCCAAATATTCTATCTGCTTTATGTTCAAACTGGTCAGATTAAACCTCTCACACATACCCTACAATGTCATTCTAAAAATAAACAATCACATCATCAAAATTTCAAAGCTACAAGATAATGTACGATTGGCTCCTGTGCAGGTGACACGTAAAAAGCACCATTTGAGCATGGTTGATGCCAGTACTGCCTGATTGGCCCTCGTGCCGGTGGCACATAAAAGCACCAACTACACTCTTGGAGTGGTTGGCATTAGAAAGGGCATCCAGCTGTAGAAACTTTGCCAGATCAGATTGGAGCCTCACATCACTAATCTATATATATATATATATATATATATAGTATCCTAAGAGCTGATCGTTTTTTTGGTATCGTAATACCAGTAATATACTGTCATAATAACTATAGTCACTATATAGGGGCTGAGACATTGACCTGTAGTATTTGGCTCTGTTCCTAGTAAAAAAGATTATACATCAATACATACCTACATCCATATCATATATACATACACACACACATACATATATCATGTATGTATGCTTGTATCTATATGTATTCACACACACACACACACACACACACACACACACACACACACACACACACACACACACACACATGAGCTGATCTGATCTAGGTAACAGTTGATGCAGTTCATTAACAAAATGTCAGCAGTGCCAAAATATCTGGCCAACAAAAGAATTCTATAAAGAAGGGAATTAAATACGAGTCAATAAGAAATGTGGTTGTTGTTGTTGTTGTTGTTGTTGTGGTGGTGGTTGTGATGTTTGTTTTCTGAAGAACTATTGTTTTGGTCTCTTTGGTGGAGCTGTTGTCGTCATCGTCGTCGTTTTTATTTATTGTACCAATGTTCAACAGAATAGCTTCATTAACTGCCCACACCACACACCAATACTCTACCTTCATCAACTGCACAATTTGTGATATTTCGTTATTTGGTGGTGGTGTTGGCGGTGGCGGTGGCGGTGGCGTGGAAAAAAAAAATTGAAAAGAAAATTCCTTCATGTCCTACATTCAAAACACACACACATGCATATATATTCCTGCACATGCCAACTATATTTACATACATGCATACAGACATGCATACATGCATCAGTATTCTTTTATTTTGAATATGTGTTTTTGTTGTGTGTGTATGTATGTATGTATGTATGTATATATATATATATATATATATATACATACAAATTTTGGGCACTTGCATTTTATCTCTAACTTTTCAGTGAATGCGTAACTGACAACGACTATGTTTGAGAAATAACAGTCAAATCTCCCTCAAATCACATCTTAGCATCACAGACTGGTTCCTATTATATATTTATTGGTGATAGACATAGGCATGGCTAGATGCAGGTATGGCTGTGTGGTAAGTAGTTTACTTCCCATCCAAATGGTTTCAGGTTCAATCCTGCTGTGTGGCACCTTGGACAATAGTCTTCTACTTTAGCCTCGAGCCAACGATTGCCTTGTGAGTGGATTAGGGAGACGGAAACTGAAAGAAGCCTGTTGTGTGTATTTGTGTGTGTGTTTGTATCCTACCACCGCTTGACAACAGGTGCTGGTGTGTTTACATCCATGTAACTTAGTAGTTTGGCAAAAGCGACCGATGGAATGAGTACCAGACTTAAAAAGAATAAGTACTAGAGTCGATTCTTTTGACTAAAATTCTTTAAGGTGATGCTCCAGCATGGCCGCAGTCTAATGACTGAAACAAGATAAAAAGATATGCCTGGTTATTACCCTGTGCCCTACTCTATTATTACGATGGACAACCAGTGCCATCAGCATTCCCACCATACCACCACCACAACCACTATCGCCAGGGGCCGCAGAATCCCCCCTCTCTTGCCTCTAAGCATATGACCATCACTACAAGAACCACCATTAACCCTACCTGTATCAGCAGCAGCACCACCACCACCACCGCCACCACCACAAAAAAAAAAAAAAATTACATGCCTCTGTTTTTACCCAGTTTGTTTGCTAGATTGATTGACTGGACGTTGTCCTCCATTCTGAAATATCTCAAGAGAAAACTGAAGATAAAAAGTAAATAATTGCTTAAAATAGAGCAATAATAGGAGTAAAACTGTTGATGTTTTATCAAGTTATTTGTACATTAAACATGTACATGTTCCAGCTTTATTCAATGTAACATAAGTCAGACCAGCTATGGATCACACACACAAAACGAAATGCAAATGTTGTTATGTACGTAAGTACACTGGTGCATAGCAACACAATTCCTTCCAGATATTGCTTGCTGTAATAATCCTTTCTTATTTTGGTACAAGATCAGCAATTTTGAGGGGTGGAGAGGTCGATTAGAACCAATCCCAGGGCTAAACTGGTACCGAATTCATTCACTCTGATAGGATGAAAGCCAAAGTCAACCTGGGCAAAATTTGAACTCAGAACGTTAAGACAAACAAAATGCTGCTAAATATTTTGTCTGGCATGCTAACAATTCTGCCAGTTATGATAACAGTTAGAATCAGTGATCATATCAATCAATCACATCAACCCCCAGTATTTGACTGGTATCTAATTTATCGACCCCGAAAGGATGAAAAGCTAAAGCCGAACTTAGCAGAATTTGAACTCAGAATATAGTAACAGGCAAAATATCGCTAAGCATTTCGTTTAGTGTACTAACAATTCTGCCAGCTCACCGCCATAATAATAATAATAATAATAATAATAATAATAATAATAATATACTATAGACACAAGGCTTGAAATTTTGGCAGGTGGGGAGATGAGGAATAGTCAATTATATTGCCCCCGGTGCTCAACAGGTACTTATTTTCATTGACCCCGAGAGGATGATAGGCAAAGTCTACCTCAGTGGAATTTGAACTTAGAACGTAAAGATGGAAGAAATACTGCAAAGCATTTTGTCCAGATTCTGCCAGTTTGCTGTCTAAATAATAATAATGACGATAATTTCTTACATAATAACAGTTTCTTACATAATAATAATAATAATAATAATGATAATAATAATAAAGTTAAATAATTCATGCCAACCTTTAATTTCCTCTGTAATTTGGAGGAAATTTGAGAAAATTTTAGCAATTATTATTGCTAAGTTCATTTGAAAAGAAGACGGAAGAACAACATATTAAAAAAATAAGACAAGAATAAACGACAAAAACAAGAAGACAGAGAAGAAGACATGATTAAGCAATAATAGGAGTTAAGTTGTCATCAGAAAGGTGGTGGTATTTTGGCGCCGTCGTTTATATACGATATTAGCAGAGTTCTATATTTCAATGATGATCCTGTTGGTGCCAATTTAAGAAAAGTTCTCGAGGAACATTTCAAAAGTGGACTCCACCTTTTAAGTTGGTCAGGAGGCGGAGCGGAACATCGGGCAAAAAGTAGAGGCGGTCTGTATCCTGTCACTGATTCGTATCCTGTCAACTAGTTCTTTGTGGAACAGCTTGGTCTAGCTAACCATAAACAGGTACAACAGTGGGGTGAGGTGGGAAGATCAGAGTTGTAAACAGTGGGTGCACTGGGAAATTGCTGAGTGTTTCATTTAGATTCTGATGCATGATTCAATGTCCACTTCAGTTGGTTATACCTTAGTGCTTGAGAAGACATGTTGAGATCAGTAAAATTGGGGCCATACATATATACAGATATGTCTTTTATGCTGTGCCCCCAACTCCCACTGATAGCTGAGGGGTCCTTGTCTTTCAGGCACACAGGTGCTGGTGCTATGCACAAAGCACTTGTGTTGGTGTCACATAAAAAGTACCTGTGCTGGTGTCACATAAAAACACCCGTGCTGGTGTCAGGTAGAAAATTTACAAACATCACGTGATGCACAGAAATGATGTGCTTTTTTCAGTTTTTCTTTACCAAATACACTCACAATGCTCTGATGGTCCCAAGTCTGATTGTCCCAAGTAAAAGACACTGGCCTGAGGGGTCATTGAATTGTACATTGTTGGTATACTCTAGGGTGTCATAAATCCCCCTGATTTGGGTTCTTTTCATTTGATTATATATATACATATATATAAATAATAATATTATTAGGGATAAAAATCCAAATTTACAGGTAAAAACTCAATTAAATTCAATTTATTAAAAATTAAAATTAAATTAAGTTTTACAGTATAAATATAAATATATAGTTTTAGGGAAAAGAACCAAGGTACATGAACTCATCGATGAAAATCCACTGTCACATATAGAAATATATATATATATATATATATACACACACACACACACATTATATATATGTATGTGTGTGAAGGTAAGATCCAAGGATCAAGGTGTAGGAAGTTAGTAAACTTCAGGCAGTCTGTAGAAAGTGTAAACAGGAACCATAATGGTTTACTGATGTAACAGGTTGTAAAATTTTCCCATACCGAAGTTCAATAAACTGAAAAAATTGTTTTATAGCTTATGGTTAGCAGCTGGGATCTGTGTGTGTGTGTGTGAATAAAAATCCAAATTTAGGGAACAGATTATATATATATATAGTTGAAATTTATAGGAAAACAAAAGATGAAGACAGGTGTATGAACAACAAGCAGGTGTATTAGCTTGACGCTGGGAGGGCTGTGAAGGTTCAGTTGTTTGATCAATTGGATTACCTACACATTGAATTAGTATATAAATGGTGGAAGTATTTTCCACAGACGCATACACCCTTAACCTTTTCACTGCAGAAATCAGAAATCTCTAAATTTCATTACCCATAACTGCAGAATGCAGTTTTATGTACCTTTTATATATCTTTTGTTGAGGAATTTCATGTTTGAAATGATTTTCTGTAGAGATATGACAAGTTTACTGAGGCAGCATGACTTGCAGAAAATACCAATTCTATTTTTTGGTAGATATTTAAAATCCTTACTAGAATAACCATGAAATTTAATTTTGCAGTTTAAAGAGTTGAACAAACTAACAGTGTGTGCATGGTTTGAGTTAGGAGGGGTATCTAGCCATGAAAACCCAGTCTCAAAGAACTCCTTGTTTGAATCTGTGCTGATATGAACAAACAGAAATTTATTGAGGTAACATGATTTGCAGAAAATACCAATTCTATTTTTTGGTAGATATTATTTTTAACACCATTACTGGAATAACCGAGAAATTTAATTTTGCAGTTTAAATGGTTAATGTGATTCTCAGAAAGAGCTAGCAGAATGGCGTGTAACAATGCTATATCTTTGAATTACAAACGTAATCCATGTGATGGGCTTCTATGCAGTTTCCATCTACCCAATTTCATTCACAATGTAGGAAAAAAAATCAATCCAAGGCTATAGAAATAGAAGAGGGTTGTAATTCTAAATAAGAGCTGACTTTGACTGTAACAATCTGTCTGACCCATTTGCAAGCATTTGTAAAATGCTGATGGTGATGATAATTATGAACGCGAAATGCGGGGCCGACCTGCCCGAGATGCGGTCAGAGCGATGAAACCGTTCTGCACGCACTCGTGCAGTGTCCAACCATTTCGGAGCTGTGGGCTTATGTCGAACGACTGCTGTCGCGTGTGGGACGAGTCGGTTTATCAACAGAGTCTATCGTCAATATCGTCACGCCTCCTTCCTTTAAACGGGAAGGAAGAGCTGTATTTATCGTACTTGTGGCTATGGCCAAAGAATGCATCTGGTGGACGCGTCTGAAAGGATTAGAGACAAATACTTTCCTCTCTGGTCAATCTCTCATCAACTTTTTCAAGTATCACTTGAAAAGGAAGGTGAGAGTAGAGAGGCAAGTGTTGTCTAGCAAATGTTTCGCAAAAAGATGGATACATGTAGCAAGAATGGCACGTATAAATGACGAAGCCACCTTGACCATGATTCTATAAAACGTTTTAAAATTTTGTAAACAGAGAGTTACTCACGTTTCTTGCTTAAATAAAAGAAATTTTATTTAACAAAGTGTGACGCTAAAGACCGAGGTTACCGTGGTCTTTTCGTAGGTTTTTCTTTCCACGGATAACCTCCCCATTTATTGGGAATTTTTTGTATTATTTCGTATTTTTTGTAAATACCCCAAACGTTTTGCGATGTTTTTTTTTCATCGTTGTCCCCACTTTTGTTTTTTTTTTCTGCTTTGTTTTCGACCCCCTCGAAAAGAAAAACTCTACATTTGTATTTTGTCCCCTCTGTGTTGAGCCCTGTGTGGCTAATAAAGAAACCTATCTATCTATCTATCAATCAATCCGTCTATCTATGAATGTATATCTGTCTGTCTATCCATGTATGCATGTATCCATGTATGTACATATGTGCATATATATGTATGTCATTATTCAGTTTATTTCAAGATTTCTTGCCAATAGAGAAAGAACCGGTTTCTAACCTAGATCCAAGGCTGCTCCTTCATTGGAATTTCAACATCAACAACAGGCTATTTTTGTATGTATGTATGTGTGTGTGTATGTATGTATGTATGTATGTATGTTTGTGCTGATGTGTATGTTTTACGTATGTATTCTCATGCATATAGTTGCATATGTATGTATCTCTCTCTATCTATCCATTATCTATCTATCTACCTACATATCTTTCTTTGTATGTATCTAACTGTTGGTATGTCCATCTGTCTGTCTATCAATCTATCTGTCTGTTTACATGTTAGGCTGTCTGTCTCTCAATCTATCTACGTGCATGTACACATACACACACACACCTACACAAAAACATACATACACACATACAAACAACAGGAGACAGTTCTACTTTGTGATTTGTAAACAAGTCTTCTGAAGCGTGTGTCCGTATGGTAGTAGTGTATATATTTGCCTGTGTATGAGCACAAAGTATATATGTGCATGTGTGTGTATTGTGTATGTGTGTGAGACTGCGTGGGATGGGTTGGGAAATGAGGATGGGTTAGAGTGGGAGAGGAAGAGGGCGGGGGTGCCGGTCAATTCATATTTAGAATATTTGCCAACAAAACCAAAATAATATTTCTCTTTTCTATCGATATAATATAATTTGTTTATGGTAAACAACGTTTTATTTTTAGGTTTTGTTTTTTTTTTGTTTTGGTCTCCTCCTTCCCACCTCCCCCGTTAATCCAGATATATATCATACAGGATCTATAGATTCTGAGAGAGGGAAAGGGTGTGACCAACCCAATGCGCACGTACACACACATCTATATATGAGTGTGTATGTGTGTGTATATGTATATATATATATATATATATATTACATATATACACACATATACATAATTACACAAAGTTACAAACACAGGTATGTATGCAACTAAATATATACATACTACAAACATCTACACATACACAGAATAGCAAACTATTACACACATGGACACAGAATTCCACACAAACAAAGTTACACAGGCATACACATAAAGTTACAAATACATACAACATACACACACACAGCTATACACAACCACACATGCACATAGATATGCTTAAACAACTCATATACAGAACTACGCATACATACAATCACAACTGTATATAACTGTGCACATACATACACACACATACATACACACACATACATACATACATAGACAGACAGACAGATATAACTACACATGCACGACGACACACACATACAGCTATACACAATGAAACCCCCGCACACACAGATAACTAAACATGAATACAGCTATATGTACTAAGAGACATACACATACACACACAGTTACACATACATGCTCCTAAACAACCACACACATACTTACACAACCACACACACACACACATACAAAGTTACACAAATATGCAGCTATACAACCACACGCACACAGAGCTATACACAACCACATACAAACACCTATATAGTCAAACACACTGCTACACACACACACACACACGTCTACATACATGCATCACTGCCTCCCCCACACACACAAACACAACTGTACAGATATATACATCCACACACACACACACATATCTAGACATACCAACATAACCACTCCACACCACACACCCCTACTCCTCCTAATCAAAATACATGGCGACCCATGAAGCAAAAAAGAAACAAAGAAATTCAACAAACCATACCATTTACATTAGTTGGCACAGGTGTAACAGTATGGTTAAAAAGCTTACTTCTCAAATATGTGGTTTCAGGTTCAATCCCATTGTGTGACACCTTGGCCAAGTATTTTTTTAGTATACACCTGAGCAGACCAAAGCCTTATGAGTGTACTTCGTAGAGGAAAACTGAAAGAAGCCAGTCATATATATATCTTTTATCGTTGTCTTGGGAGGGTCATTATGCCAATGATAATACCACACACACACATATGCACACATGACGGGCTTCTTTCAGTTTCCGTCTACCAAATCCACTCACAAGGCTTTTGTCGGCCCGAGGCTATAGTAGAAGACACTTGCCCAAGGTGCCACGCAGTGGGACTGAACCCATGACCGTGTGATTGGTAAGCAAGCTACTTACCACACAGCCACTCCTGCGCTTAGGCATAGTGATCTTTCAAAAGCAGCAGGTGCCAGACACATTTACCAATTCCATTTGAGAAATCAAGAAAAAACAACAACAAAAACAACACAAGATTAGAATTTTCACAATTTTAAAAAAACAATCAATAGATGTTTTAGTTTCCAAAGTTTTACTTTGAAATTTAGAATAACCATTCATTATTTCAGTGAAAATTATGTGAAAGATAAAGAAATTCCACCATCCACCAACAGCATCGTTGCAGTCATTGGAGAGAGAAAAGGAAAAGAAGATGTCTAAATAAACAAGAGACATTTTTCTGGAATGAAAGTTTGTCTTCAATGATAAAAGAATAATTTAGCAATATCTTTTGAAACATTAGCATTTAAATGGCTTTCTCCAGAGTGTTTACAAATATTATCATACGGATGTGTGTGTGTGTGTCTGTGTATATACATACATGCATATATATATAAAGAGAGAGAGAGAGAAATAGAGAGTAGATAGATATGTGTGCATGTATATTTATATACACACACACATATGTATATACATATGTATAAACATATACACACACACAGACAGATATATATATACACATGATGTATATATATGTATATATACACATCTTATATATGCATACAAACGTATACACATACACACATAAATACATACATATGTTCATACAATCACAAACACACGCATGCATATGTGTATGAAGAGAGAGAGAAAGAGAGGCGAGTGTTTTTCTTTAAATATAGGTGTGTGTGTGTGTGTGTGTGTGTGTGTGTGCTTCTGTGTTGGAATGTTTACATATCGTGCAGCATGCATATATGTTACATAAAGTGGTATGTAGAGAAAGCAAAAAATTCGGATGTTTTGCTCTTCACACAGGGAAAGAGAGCAACAGACACTATATAAATATATGAGAGTTGGGGAGAGAACTTGGTACAGAGCGAGATAGAGTGTGAGAGAACTCTAAATATGACTTGAAAGTGTATGTTCAGTACTTATTATAAACACACACAAAGAAATGTGTTAAGCGTTTGTGTTAGGAGAACGGCTGTTTAGCTTCAGTGATTCCATTGTTTAGAATATGTTAAATGCTAACTTGATGTACTTTAGAATCACATCTTAGATAAACTGGCAGCAAGCTGGAACAGCTAATTGATCCACTTCAAGCAGAACATTTTTTCCAATAAATAAACACACCCGCGTGTGTGTGTGTATATATATATATATATATATATATATATATAATCATCATCATCATCATCATTTAACGTCCGCTTTCCATGCTGGCATGGGTTGGACAGTTTGACCGGGGTCTGGGAAGCCAGAAGGCTGCACCAGGCTCCAGTCTGATCTGGCAGAGTTCCTACAGCTGGATGCCCTTCCTAACGCCAACCACTCCAAGAGTGTAGTGGATGCTTTTTTACATGCCACCGGCACAGGGGCCAGGGGAGCTGGCATCAACCACGATGAGATTGTGCTTTTTACGTGCCACCGACACGGAAGCCAGTCAAAGCGGCACTGGCATCGGCCACGTTCAGATGGTGCTTTTTATGTGCTACCAACACGGGAGTCACAACTACAATTTCCATTTGATTTGATTTTGATGTTGATGTTGATATATTTGCACTGCTCCCCACACACACTCACAGTTTCTGGATACTAATACCACTCACAAGGCATTAGTTGACCCAAGGCAACAGGTTGCAGAAGAAGATACTCACTCAACCAAGATGCCATGCAGAAGGAATGAACCTGCAACCACATGGTTGCAAAGCAAGCCTTTTAACCACCACGGCCAAACTTATGCCTATCACTATAATTTGCAGTCCATCAGTTACGATGACGAGTGTTCCAGTTGATCCAATTAATGGAACAGCCTGCTCATGAAATTAATATGCAAGTGGCTGAGTACTCCACAGACATGCATACCCTTAATGTAATTCTTGCTCAAGGACACACTGCACTGCTGGGTATCAAACTGATGACTATGATCGTAAACTAAATACCTGAACTACTAAGCCATGTGCCTGTGCCTATAATAACATAATCTAGGTATAAGCTTAGATAATCCGTGATATAATCCAACATAGTCTAGTATATAATCCAGTCTATAATCTAACATAGTCCTAACATAGTCAAATATATTCCATTATATAAACCACCATTGTCCAATAACAAATGGAATTTGATAACTTTTTCTTATCTTATACCTGTTTCAGCCACTGAACTGTGGCCATGCTGGGGTACCATCATGAAGGACTTTAGTCAAGTAAATCGACCCCAGTATTTTAAAAAAGTTTTTTAAAGTCTGGTATTTATTCTATCGGTCTTGTTTGCTGAACTGCTGAGTTATGGGGACACAAACAAATGCTGGTTTGTAGGGGAAGGCATACATAAGCACAAAGACACACACACACACACACACACACAACATACTTCAATGCAGTTTCTGTCTGTCAAATCCACTCAAAAGGTACTGGTCAACCTGAGGCTATTATAGAAGATACTTGGCCAAGGTGCCTCACAGTGGGACTGAACATAAAGCCATATGGTTGGGAAGCAAGCTCCATACCCATTCAACTGCACGTGCGCCTACATATTGATATACAAGAGTGCAGCTGTTCAAACACATGCACAGACATATAATCCGCAGCATATTTGCTGTGTTGTCTCTGCATAAGTTTGTTGTGGAATAAGAGGCCAACGGCAACAAATTGAGAGGATGTAGAGTGGTTAAGTGTCTGAGGTTAATGACTTCTTCTCAGATCTTGGCTGCTGAAGGACTGCGAGAGTGGAATTTGCATCTTTAAGTATTGTGTTGAGAGAAACAATGGACTCCTTTTGGCTATACTTATGACAGAGAGAGAGAGAGAAAGGGGTGGGGAGGGGGAGGGTGATGAAGACAGGGGAGAGAGGGAGGTGGGAGGAGGTGGGAGAGAGGAGAGACGGAAAGTGAGAGGAAAACGAGAGGTGAGAGAAAGAGAGAGGGGGAGAAAGGAGAGGGGAGACAGGGAGAGATGGAGAGATAGAGAGGAGGGGAGAGGAAAACAGAAAGGAAAAATAGAGAGTGAGAGAGAGAGGGAGAGAGAGGGAGAGAGAGGGAAAGATAGTGGGAGGGAGAGAGGGAAGGAAAGAGAGGAAGGGAGAGGGGGTGACTAGAGATGTGTGTAGAGAGCATGGAAGAACATGGAAGAACAAGGTAAGAAAAAAGTGTATGATTGAAAAAGACAGAGAGAGAGAGAGAGAGAGAGAGAGAGAAGAAAGAAAACGTGTAGAAAGAAAGACACATATATAGACAGAGAAAGATAGACAGGAGAGAGAGAGAAAGAGAGAGAGAGAGGTTAAAGATATATGGTGGGGATGACAGAGAGATGGAAGGAGAGAGAAAGTGAAAGAGAGACAGTGATCAGAAAGTGTGTGAAAGAGGTAGAGAGATTGATATATATATATATATATATATATATATGGGAGAATATACAAATAATAACAACAGACGAGGACAGGTGGTGTAAATAACAAAAGTATATATTAGTAGAGAGAGAGAGAGAGAGAGAGAGAGAGAGAGAGAGAGAGAGAGAGAGATTCTTTGGTGGATTACTTGAGTAAATAAAAAATGGTGGTGTCCACAACTGAAATAAGCCCAATCTTTTCACACAAAAATTAACACCTTATCCCAGAGCACACACATGCATGCACACACACACACACACATATGGTAGACAGAAACTGAAAGAAACCTGTTCTGCGCATGCGCGTGCATGTGTGTGTGTGTGTTCCAGCACCACCTGGCAACTGGTGTTGGTATATTTATGTCCACGTAACTCAGCAGTGTGGCAAAAGAGCCCAATTAAATAAGTGTGAGGCTTTACAAAATAAAAAAACAAACAAACAAACAAACAAATCCAAAGGTTGAGTCATTCAATTAAATCTTCCAAGGCGGTGCCCCAGTATGGCCACAGTCTAATGACTGAAACGTGTGAAAGATAAAACATAAAATGCAAAGTATTGACAATAACATACACCCTCCTCCTCCTCCTCCTCCTCCTCCCATGTGATTGAACAACCAATCCCAACCGGTTGGGATTCACATTACAATTGACCTCCACGACTCTCAATCGTTCATTGCCATTTCTGGTTCATTGATGGTAATTCCTGAGTCACACACAATGATGTCTTGGGAAAAAAAATCTTTTTTCTCAAAGAGGCTCTTCCTGTTGGCCTCCAGAAGAGGAAAGATGAAATGATCTCTTTCCATTTGTGCTATAACAGTGAGAAGCTAAGTCTCGTCATTCATGAGACAGACGTACACATTGACTCCAGCTTTCCATATATTTGCCGAATAGAACAATAAAAAAAGAACACACCCATAGTGTATATGTATGTGTTATGGTGGGGTGGTTTACATATTTCTGTGAACAAAGCCCTGCAATGTATGAGAATATGGTAATAAAAAAGTGATTTGGGAAAACTATCTTCTTACTAATAAAACTTGTAATAATAAATCTAATTAATTTTATGAGATTTAGTTAGCCTAGGACAATGGAGTAAAGATGAACGGATAGAGCAAACGTCCTGAAGTCATCGAGGACAGTAGACAAGAGGCCATAAACCTGTTGTTATTTAATCCCAGGTCACTCCAAGTAGTCGGTCACAAACAGTAAGCTACAGATTTTCCTCAACAAATGTCTGCACTACATCCCCAAGATCTGGTGGCCGGACAAAATCTCAAGTCTGTGGGATAGAATGAACCAAACTCCCATCTACTGAGAAATTCTGTAAAGGAATTCTACCTCCAAGAAGCACTGCAAGACATGTTAGACTGGCAACCTGAAGGAAAGAGGAAAGTTGGATTACCCAAGAATATCTGGAAAGGCTGTGGATGATGAAATGAAAGCAGTTGGTCTATTTTGGTCTGAAATCAAGAAGGGAGCTCAAGATTGCATCCACTGACATGAAATGGTCACAGCCCTATGGTCCTTACAGAGTAACGTGAACTACCTAAATCACTCACTAACTCCTGATCTCAGGAATAACAGCGTTTCTCATGAAAATAGTTGTGGGCATTGAAAAGGGATGAATAAATTGGAGTCTTGAGAGAGGTATTTTAACCCTTTTGGGACCAACCCACTTGAGATTATGCTTGGGGGTCTGTGATACAAACTTCCTGTTTAACCATTTAGCATTTAAACCAATCATATGGGGCCTGAATATTCTACTCAATTTATGTTGAAACTGGTCTGATCTAGACTCTCACACCTATCCTACAATATCATTTGATGGGCTTCTTTCAGTTTCCATCTAAGGTATTCACTCAGAAGGAACTGATTATCTCAGGATTATAGTAGAAGACACTTGCCCAAGCTGCCACACAGTGGAACTGAACCCAAGTCCATGAGATTGGGAAGTAAATTTCTTAACCACACAGTCAAATATGCATGTATGTATGTATGTATGAATATATGTATGTATGTAGAATAAAGTGCTGAAAAGCATAAATTTCGCATATATTTCATAATTTAACTACTTTCAACAGCTGTTTCATTAGAAATTAGCATAATTAATACTATAACTACATAATACTGCAAATTTATAACACATTGGAGTTCAATGACCTATTAACAATTAGGTTCTTAATTACTCTATATATAATATATTTTTTGATGCTTCATGTTTCATCACTTTTTATATGGATGCGTGTGTGTGAGTGTGTGTGTGTGAGTGTGTGTGTGTGAGTGTGTGTGTGTGAGTGTGTGTGTGTGCGTGCACATGCATGTGTGTATCTATGTATGTATAAAAGGTAGGTCAAGGTTATACATGTATTTGTGTGAATACATACATTTAGTCACATGTCACATCAATCACTGGTTCAATGACCCCTATCAGTCTTTAAACTACCTTAGTGACCCAGTCACTCATTACCTCAATGACATAGTCACAAATGCAACAGTTCATCAATCACCTAATCGAACCATTAATCACATCAATCACTGCCTAAATGACTCATTATCCATATCAGTCATTACCACAAGGACCTGTTAGCAGTCCATTGTCACTTCAGTGGTCTGGCCACTCACTGCTCAATGACCTATCATCCATTAGTCATATCAATCACTGCTTAAACAAGCAATCAGCCATACTGGTCATTACATCAATGACCTGTTATCAGTCCATTGCCATTTCAGTGGTCCAGCCATTCATTATCTGAATGACCAATCAAACATTTAAAACCTCAATGGTCCATTAGTCATATCAATCACTTAATGATAATCTTTATGTAAACGAACTTGAAATTTCTTAGTCAAGAAAAAAAGAACGACATGAAATTGAATACAAAGTCAAGATTTTGTATATCAATTAATACAAAAGAGACCCACAGACACAATACACACACACAAATGCAGACATAATACAAATAGACACACATGCACATACACAAATACACCGATACAAAATCAGACAGGGGCATATACATATAAACCACAATAGATACACACACACACACACACACACACACATACAAAGTCTATCACAATACACAAACACCCACATAAACACACCAATACAAACTCAGGCCGACAGACACAGATTACAAGCATGCCTATACTCAGAAATACAGGCTACACACACACACAATCACATACACAGATTCAGGTAAGACCCACATACAGACATACACCAACACAAACATGCACAAACACTTATACAAGCACACACATACACCAGTATAACCTCAAACAGACAGACACACACACACATACGCCAGTATAACCTCAAACAGACAGACACACACACACATACACCAGTATAACCTCAAACAGACAGACACACACACACATATATACAGACACACACACACACATATATACAGGCACAAAACACATACACACAAACTAATTCAAACAAAATACAAATACAGACACACAAACACACCAATACAACTACACACACACACGCACACAAACACATGCATACCAATACAAATTCAGACGCACACAGACAGACAGCTATGCGAGCACATACACACTCAGGAGTATAGTTCCACACACACACACATACAACACCGTCTCAAATGTTTTATGTTATCTATCTAACATAGAACCAATTGTGTTGAAAAGCAAATATGTTTAGATAAAATACCTGTATTATATGAAATAAGAAAGAGAAGAAGAAAAGAGAGAGAGAAAGAAAAACTAACATAACAATAAAAGCAATTTTTTTTTTACTTAAGATGGACGCTAATATTATATAATATACAATAAAAAAAAAGTTTTGGTGTTTAAACACACACACAAATATCTGTATGTGAAGGCACATGGCTCAGTGGTTAGAGCATCAGACTTACAATCATGAGGTTGTGAGTTTGATGCCTGGACCAGGCTGTGCGTGTTGTGCTCTTGAGCAAGACACTTTATTTCATGTTGTTTCAGTTTACTCAACTGTAGAAATAGAAATGAGTTTGCAACAATGTCGCTGGTGCCAAGTTGTGCCGGCCTTTGCCTTTTCCTTGGACTACATGCTAGAGGTTGCCAGGTGGATAAAATGCTAAGTAAACTCTTGGGCAGGATTTGAACTGAGAATGCAAAGGAAACATCACTAAAGATGAAAGAGCCAAAATAAATATTAATTAATGATTAATTATTTAATAAGTTCTATATATTTTAATAAATCCTGTTCGATTTTTCTTTTTATAATATTGATTTGGACGCATGTAAACACCATCTGTTTGTAAAATTGCTTCATAATTATTCAACAGCTGCAACAACAACTTCTGTCAGAAAGTAATTGTCAACAATAACTTCAGCTACACACCAGCATGGCTGTGTGGCTAAGAAGTTCACCTCCCAACCTCATGGATTCGGGTTCAGTCCCACTGCAAGACGTCTTGGGCAAGGGTTTTTTTTACAAGAACTTTGGGCCAACCAAAGCTTTGTGAGTGAGTGAATTTGGTCAATAATACAGAAAGAAGACTGTAGTTTGTGTATGTGTGTGTGTGAAGGGAATACGTCTGTACCTAAATCTCCCTCAACAAATTGTCTGACCCATACAAGCGTGGAAAGTGGATGTAAAAATGATGATGGTGACGATGATGATGATGAATGGGGGACGAGGCGAGGAGGAGGAGATGAGGAGGAAGGGGCAACGAAGAGGAAGTGAGGAGGGAGGTCAGCTGAAGAACTCACATCAATAAAGTTGACATGGATCACAAGATGAGTCCTTCAAACAAACTTAACATTTTAAAAATAAGCCATAAGTAATTCTGTTTGTTTTTTTTTATTTTCATATACATTGATTTTGAAATATATCTACCATCTGTTCATGTTATGCAGATGCACATATATAAACGCACACACACACGCACACATAACAAACATGTACATAATAGGCGCAGGCATGACAGTGCGGTAAGAAGCTTTCTTGCCAACCACATGGTTCTGGGTTCAGTCCCACTGCGTGGCACCTTTGTGAATGGATTTGGTAGATGGAAACTGAAAGAAGCCCATCGTATATATGTGGGTGTGTGTGTGTGTGTGTGTGTGTGTGTGTGTGTGTGTCCTCACCCATCACTGCTTGACAACTGGTGTTGGTGTGCTTATGTTGCCGTAACTTAGAAGTTCAGAGAAAGTGACTGAAAGAATCAAAACTAGTCTTAAGAAATAAGTCCTGAGGTCAATTTGTTCGACTAAAACCCTTTAAGGCAATGCTCCAGCATGGCCGACTAAAACCCTTTAAGGCAATGCTCCAGCATGGCCGACTAAAACCCTTTAAGGCAGTGCTCCAGCATGGCCACAGTCAAATGACAGAAACAAGTAAAGGCATAAAAGGCATAAAAGGCATAAAAGGCATAAAAGGCATAAAAGGCATTCAGTTTCAAGTCTTAGCTGGTCTTTCACAAACAACCTTGCCTAGACTGGTGCCTAGAAGGGGGAACTTTCTAGATGTAATCCCATGGTCATTCATGACCAAAAGGGGTCTTTACTTTATATATATATGTATATATATATATATATATATATATATCATCATCGTTTAACGTCCGCTTTCCATGCTAGCATGGGTTGGACGATTTGACTGAGGACTGGTGAAACCAGATGGCTACACCAGGCTCCAATTTGATTTGGCAGGGTTTCTACAGCTGGATGCCCTTCCTAACGCCAACCACTCCGAGATATATATATATATATATATATTGCAAAAATGATGGTGATGATAATGAAGATGACAATGATGAAAACAACAATGATGATGGTGGTGGTGGTGGTGGTGGTGGTAGTGATGATGGTGACAATGCTGCTGATGATGGTAGTGGTGGTACTGATGGAGATGAGGTGAACGAGGAGGAGGAGGAGGAGGAGGAGGAGACGGAGAGTAGTAATGACGAAGGCAAAAAACGAAAGTGATGGTGATCTAATCAGTCTGTGTATGAAGAAATAAATAAGACATGGAACGAAAATAAAAAAGAAAAATAAGAGAAAAGCGACTGACCTGTATCTACTGTAAAAGCAATGTCATCTGGTTGTTCTAGGCATTTTCTAAACATCCATGGATTCATCACTACAACAAAATAGAAGATTATCAATTAGTATCATCACCATCATCATTACTATTACTAACACTATTATTATTATTATTATTATTATTATTATTATTATTATTATTATTGTTCAGTAGTTTTATTTTTATAACGTGCTTTCACTTCACTACCGAGCGCAGCTCTGTGTTCCTTGGGTATGTGCTGTGGTTTGCTGTGATGCTCTTATGGTTACTGTATTGAAAGTGTTTTGCGTAGGATGTGTGCAGTGCCCCAGTAGTGCAATTTTCTGTATGTTATATATATTTGTAAGTCCTGGTGTTTTTGTTATGTATTTGTCTGAATATTTTTTTATTATACCTAAGGCACCTACTATGATAGGAATTGTTTGTTTTTAGACTCCACATTCGAGTTACCTCTATTTCCAGGTCTTTGTATTTTGAAGGTGGTGAGCCGTCAGAATTGTTAGCACTTTGCACGAAATGCTTAGCGGTATTTCACCTATCACTATGTTCTGAGTTCAGATTCCACCAAGGTTGACTTTAGCTTTAATCCTTTTGGGGTCAATAAATTAAGTAGCAGTAAAACACTGGGGCTGATGTAATTGACAGGCCTCTTCCTCCAAAATTTCAGACCTTGTACAGCCATGTGTGCAAAGAATGTAGCAAAATGCCTTAAAGGAATTTGCCCAGGCACTCTATCATTTCTGCTATTCTAGAAATTACTAAGAGAAGACCAGATATTGTTATCAAATACATTTCAACAAAAACAAATATGAAAAGACATAATATGAAAAAAGAACCAAGTTTTTTTGTTTTTTCATTTTTTTAAATAAATCATTCAATCTTTTGATAACAATACACCAATGCAGGCTAACAACAACAACAACAACATACCTCTAAAAAGAATGAAAGAAATATCTAAATATAGACAAAAATCAATACACTTAATACCAGCAATATCTCACTAACTAAACAAACTATAGTATTGTTATAACGAATATGTGTGTGTGTGTGTGTGTGTGTGTGTGTGTGTGTATCTCTCTCTCTCTCTCTCTCTCTCTCTCTCTCTCTCTCTCTCTCTCTATATATATATATATATATATATATATATATATATATATATATATACTTTTACTCTTTTACTTGTTTCAGTCATTTGACTGCGGCCATGCTAGAGCATCGCCTTTTGTTGAGCAAATCGACACCAGGATTTATTCTTTGTAAGCCTAGTACTTATTCTATTGGTTTTCTTCTGCCGAACTGCTAGGTTACGCGGATGTAAACACACCAGCATCGGTTGTCAAATGATGTTGGGATGGGAGACAAACACACACACACACTCACACATATATATATGACGGGCTTCTTTCAGTTTCCATCTACCAAATCCACTCACAAGGCTTTGGTCAGCCCGAAGCTATAGTAGGAGATACTTGCCCAAGGTGCCACCCAGTGGCACTGAACCAAGTAGTTGGTATGCAAGTTACCACACAGCCACTCCTGCGCCTATATATACATATATCTGTAACTTTGGACCATATATGTATGTATATTTGTACATATGTATATATGTATATACGTATATATGTGTGTGTATGTATAAATGTGTGAGGGTGTGTATCATAATAAATTTCTTCTTTGCTTTGTTTTTAGTTTTCTTTGTTCTTTTTTTTTACATAACTCTCCATGTAAGGAACCATTTATAGCAATAAATAAATCATATACAACCAACCGAGAGTGACCCCCCCCCGGACCTACCAACCAACCAACCAACCAACCAACCAACCAACCAACACCGCCCACCCTAGAACTGACTGATGGATCAACCAACAAACCAGCGACCCCACTGACCAACAGACCAACCGATCTACTACCAGCCTGTGATTTAGAGAGAGCATTTGTGTGGGGGTGGGTGGGGGTAGGTGGAGGTATGACATCAAATGACAGGGGAAATAAATCTCCTTCAAAACTCCACATCAATGTTGTTTGTTTTAATCCTTACAGGTCTTTCTGTGTACAAAAATACTACGAGCATGTGTGTGTGTGTGTGTGTGTGTGTGTGTGTGTGTAAAACAAAGGGAACATAAATTTGTCTGGGGTGATGGGGTCAACAAGCAGCTCATAAATTTTCTCAGTTATTATTTTTAAAATCTGAACAGAGCAGAGGAAGGCAGAGGTTGTGAGGCCCAATGGCCGCAAGAATAGGTTATTGATAACAATTACTTTATAACACACACACAAACACACACACTCCACATGATGGTGGTGGTAGTAGGGTTAAACACAAACACACGTGTGTGCATGCGTGTGTGTGTGTGTGTGTGTGTGTGTGTGTGTGTGTGTGTGTGTGACAGGTTTCCATAGTTTCTGTCTCCCAAATTCACTCACAGGGCTATAGCAGAGACTTGACCAAGGTTCCATATACTGGGACTGAACCCGGAACCACATGGCTGCAAAGCAAGCTTCTTAGCCACACAGACATGCCTAAAATAAAATAAAATAAAATAAAATAAAATAAAAAAATAAAAAGAATAAACAAAACAATTGGCTATCAGAAAGCCATTATCCAAATATGTAAACATTACAATCCACCAGATTACAACAACAACAACAACAACAACAATTACACTGCAGCCATGTCTATGGAACTTTTACCATTCTTGCTTCGATGGTAGACAGGAATGTGAGGTAATGGAACATGTTTGTTTCATCTCTAACATATTCCTCAGGGAAATGTTCGACTAAAAGTATCTAATCACTAATTTATACAGCTCGTTATTATTAGCATCGGAAGACAATTTAACATGCTGGAACGAAACAATGTTATTTGAATAAACTTCCTCATTAGTAATTAACTAAAGCAAATAACCAACGACGATAACTACAACAACAATCGTGTCTCTATGTTGCTGCAGGGTTCAACTGAAATACAAAGAACTGTCCAGAATAGATTATCAATCTACAATATTGAAGTTAATAATAATAATAATAATAGTAATAGCTCTAATTTTGGCACAAGGCCAGTAATTCTGATGGGAGTTGGACATGTTGATTCTATAGAAGCCAGTACTTAACCAGTATTTATTTTATTGACACCACACCCCATCAAAAGGATGAAAAGCAAAGTTGACCTTGGCAGAATTTGATGATGATGATGATGATGATAATAATAATAATAATAATAATAATAATAATAATAATAATAATAATAATAATAATAATAATAAGGTATGATAAAAAAAAAAGGGATGTCAGAAACAACTAGATAAGATCCCAGGAGAACCATGTCTCAGAGAAATTCAAAAGATTGTGCTGACAAGTACTGCCCACATCCTTGGAAAAACCCTATCAATTTAAATGTCTGTGTTGTATTACATGAAGATATATCACTACCTCCCCTCCACAAGCTTTCAGTCATATTCTAACATCTCTTATCCTTCACTCGCCCCAGGATGCTTGGTGTGTCTCGGCAAGTGACTGTAACAAAGATGCAGATTAAAAGTGAAATAATAATAATATTGATAATAATATTGATAATAATGGTTTCAAATTTTGGCACAAGGTAAGCAATTTCAGGGAAGGAGGCTAGTCGATTACAATAGACACCACTAGGATAAGAACTAAACTCTAAAAGAAAAATAAGTACTTCTTGACCTCCATCCTCCCTCCTGTGTCTGCCCTCCACCTCCAGTTCCTTCCGACATTGTCTCACAACCAAAGAAAGAATTAGTGTGTAAAATTAAGACAAATTTAGAATATTATAGAAGAAACGGTAGGCTTGGACAGGTAAGAATGTCTTATAGTGCCTATCATTGTTGTTGTTTGGCCCAAGATTTGCTCAAGAACCTTTCAAGATGGTACTCCAGCATGGTTTCAGTTCACTGACAGAAATGAGGTAGGTAGATAGATAGATAGATAGATAGATAGATAGATAGATAGATAGATAGATAGATAGATAGATAGATAGATAGATAGATAGATAGACAGATAGATAGATAGATATAGATAGATAGATAGATAGATAGACAAATAGATAGATAGATAGATAGATAGATAGATAGATAGACTGAGGGAAAGAGAGAGAAAGGCAGGGAGACAGATAGACCGAGAGAGGAGGAGATTAAGAGACTAAAGTTATGTTTAATACTGTAAAATTAATAATAACTAGGAGCTATTTATGGCAATCAGTCCTGTATTAAGGTTAAGAATGATTAATTAAAACCTATACATGTCCTGTAAATGTGTCCTGGTAACTTCCCCATCATCCTCAAACTCCCGACCCCCACCCTGCTTCGGCATTCACCTCACCTGTCCTCCTCGCATCCTTTCAGTCACTCCACTTCAAAGTACACAGTTCGTAATTTAATTTCGCATGTTGCATCCTCCACGTGCTGTTGCAACACATTTACTTTTCAGAAAGAGATCAAAGTCATTTCGATTACATCATTAAAGTAACAGAAAGCCAACCCAGCTTCCTTTCTTCTTGACCTTCATCCTCCCTCCCTGCCTTGCCCACCACCTCCAGTTTCTTCCGACATTGTCTCACAACCAAAGAAAGAATTAGTGTGTGAAATTAAGACAAATTTGGAAGATTATAGCAGAAATGGTAGGCTTAGACAGATAAGAATGTCTTATGGTATCTGTCATTGTTGTTGTTGTGGTGGTGGTGGTTGTTTTGTCCAAGTTCAACCTAGGTCTGGTAAAGCTATGATCCAAAGTGTTCCAGTTGTGACCACCCTGACTGAAATTTGAATATATATGTGTGTATGTGTGTGTCTAATGTTTTTTTTTTCATGATGGCTGAGGAATAGAGAGGTAATGAGAGGAAGAGAGAGAAATTAAGAGGCAGTGAGAGTATGAGAGAGAGAGAGAGAGAGAGAGAGAGAGAGAGAGAGAGAGATAGGCTCTCCACATAAGCTCACATCACATTTACAGATGATTGAAAATAGGTTAAAATGAAAAAAAGATAGTTATTAAAACTCCTTTACTTCAAGTAGAAATGGAAATACTCGGTGTCCTATAAATAGGACATATGCATACATACATACACATACAAACATACACATACATACATACATACATATATATATATATACACAAATATATACACATGCTATATATATATATATATATATATATATATATATATACACACACACACACATACGTACGTACACACACATGATGGGCTTCAATACAGTTCCCATGTACCAAATTCACTCACAAGTCATTAGTTGGCCCAGGGCTATAGTGGAAGACACTTGCCCAAGGTGCCACACAGTGGGACTGAACTCTAAACTGTGTGGTTACAAAGTGAGCTTCTTAACCACACAGCCATATATAAAAAAGCACACAGCGAATATAAAAAAAAAAAAAAAATCTGAAACACATCTTCATCTTCTGATTATTTCTCTTTTCAGTCTCCACATTCTGGTTATCTTTATTTCCAGATCTTATATTTCAATGGTTAAATTTCTCCATGTGGAGATTGTCTATCATATTTGCAAAAACAGGTATCATATATCTGGACCAGAATACAGCTCAATTCACTTCAAACTTTCATCTGAATTCAGTTTTTTATAAACGGAATTTTGGGAGCAGGGAGTACTTGATGATAATTATGATGATGATGATGATGATGATGGTGGTGGTGGTGGTGATGGTTCGTGGTGACTGGGTAGTAGCAGTGATGTCATTACAAGAGTGGTAGTGGTGATAATAGGGGTAGTGAGGGTGATATTGGAAGTGATGATGACTACCATCACTCCCACCACCCTCCCCACTCTTTCAAACACCACTGTCACCGTCACCACCACCACCACCACCACCACCACCACCATCACCAAACTAGCTGTTAAGAGTAACTAATTTTTCCATTCCCTTAATTCTAAAATTTGTGTCTATTTTTAATTTGAAAAATGTATGTCTTTCTTCCTGGTTCTAAAATCTGGGTCTGTTTGTTCCTAATTCTAAAATGGGTGTCTTTTTTTTCTTTTTTTCTTTTTTTCTTCCTTATTCTCCAAAAACCTGTCTCTATTTTCCTGAAGAAAATTGCTCCCAGTAATTTCTGCTGAGTCTTTCATCTGATAACCTTTTAACAGCGAGCAATTAATCTTCGCTAACTTTCTTTAAATGGTGAAGGAGGAAAGAAAAAGAAAAAATCACTACAGAAAGAAAACAGTTGGATAATGTCATCATTTGTAAGTGGTTAATTAAATGGTCGTTAGTTAAAACTGAACTTTAATGAACTATAATCAAATAAAATAGCCTGGGAGGGAGAGAGCAAGAGAGATAAATATTTGTAAAATATATAAAGTGTATTAAATGAAATATTAAATAAATTTTTATCAAAATAAATTTAAATTAAAAATGTCAAGAAAAAAATCTAATTCATAGTTAATTACTCATTTACTAAAATTAATGAATAAATTTAGTTTGAGAAGGTAGGCATTTTACAACATCTATCTCCTCTCCACTTTTACAAGCTCCCCTACTTTCTTTCACTCGAAACCCCCCAGCACCATCTTTCTTCCTTCCCCATTCAACTACAACCTCCTCTTCTCTTCTTCGTATCTTTGTTCCAGGCTCTCTCTCTTTTATTTTCTTCTCTCCACCCCCTTCTCCTTCCTTCTACCCTTATTCTTTCTTCCTCTCTCTCCCTTTCTCTCCTCCTTTACATCAACTGTATCTTGTCTCTTCCAAAACACATGTCTATCAAATAATAATAATAATAATAATAATAATACTAATTATATTAATAATAACAACAACAATAATGATAATAATAATAATAATAATGATACAACTGCTGCTGATACTACTACTACTACTACTACTACTACTACTACTACTACTACTAATAATAATAATAATAATAATAATAATAATAATAATAATAATAATAATAATAACGATGTTAATACTACCACCACCACCACTAATAATAATAATATTAATAATAATGATAATAATAATAATAAAATCTGCACTTGATATTTCCTCCAATTTCAATTGATCCAGTTCTTGACCTGATATTTTGATAAAATTTCTGACCAAGATCAATTAAGTTATCCATTATTGTTTAAGTTCCTCACACATTATGAGTTCAAATCTTTCTCACGTTGACTGAAAGTACCCTGGGGTTCTAGTCAATTTATTTTGATCCAGAGACATCAAGGAAATGTAACTAATTTCAATGCGCAGGCACATGCCCGAATCCCTTCAAATGAAATTCCAAGAAAGAAAGAAAGAAAGAAAGATGCTCCTCATGTAAGATGGTTTTGCTGAATAAAGTAATTTTTGCAGATTATAGAATATTGGACATTCAATTCGCAACCATCACAAGGAGACACAAACATACACACACAAGCATATATGTATGTATATATATCATTGTCATCATCCTAATCATCGTTTAACATCCACTTTTCCCTTCTTTCATGGGGTGGATGGAATTTACTGAAGCAGATTTTTCTACGGCTAGATGCCCTTCCTGTTTGCAGGCATGATAATATTTTTCCATAGCCTGACATGTTCTTGCAGCATATTGGAAACGAATGACACTGCTTGTATGACAGTGGAACTCATTTACAACTATCACATGATGTCAAGACAAGGAGACACAAACACATGCAAATTCAACAAAAGAGACCAATATAGAGTAAGTACCAGGCTTGAAAAAAAAAAAGAGGAAAAAAAGCAAGTACTAAAACCCTTCAAGGAAGTGCCCCAGCATGGCCACAGTCCAAAGACTGAAACAAGAATAAAAGATAAAAGTGAAATATTCTATGAATTGTTTTCAAATTCTTGTTTTTTTTATTCAAATATCAAAATAGAAAGAAAGAAGAAAAGGAATCCATTAATCTTTCCAAGTATCCTCATCCATTTGGATAAACTCTTTCAAGTATTTTTATGTGTTTAATTCTATAGAAGACGTCACACAGATGAGGAAATGAAATCTCTTCAATGAACAGACTGGTTTTTCATTATCATTGAGAGGATAAATGTTGAATTAAAAAAACTGAATAATAAAAGTAAAAAAATACAGAAACTGAAGCGTTGTGTTTGTAATTATTTAATGATGGAAAGAGAGAAGAGTGATGAAGATGTCCAGTAAGGCTTCTCTCCCTTGCAAAGAATACAGAATGGAAAAGGAGGTTATATATCTGCTTCACAACCATGTGGTTTCGGGTTCAGTCTCACTGCATGGCACCTTGAGCAAATTGTCTTTTATTATAGCTCCAAAATGATCAATGGCCATAGGAGAAGGCATGGCTGTGTGGCTAAGAAGTCTGTGGTGAAACGGTTCCAGGTTCAGTCCCACAGTGCAGCACTTTTGAACATGTCTCTTCTATTATAGCCTTAGCCCAACCAATGCTTTGTGAGTGGATTTTGTAGACAGGTAGTGTGTGGATGACCGTCATGTATGTATACGTATAATAAGATCCAACCTTTCTCTTGCACTTCAACATTCAACAAGTAGAGCTGTCCCCACCCACCTCCTTGAGGTCTGCAGACTTTCCAGCTTGCATGGTGACCTTATTAGTACAAGTAGCACAAAGAAGAAGAAAAAAAGCACCTAGGACACTCTGTAAAGTGATTGGCATTAGGAAGGGCACCCAGCCATAGAGACCATGACAAAAGAGACACTGAAGCACAATGCAACCCTTGGGTTCATCAGACCCTGTCAATTATCCAATCCATTGCAATAAGGGACATATACATTGAATGATGATCTCTCTCTCTCCCTCTATCTATCTATCTATCTATATATATATATATATATATATATATATATATATATATATATATATATATATATATATATATATATATATTGAGAAAAAAATCGTCAGAATTTTGGAAAAAAAACTTTTATTTCTTCATTATTATTAGCACTTTCGTTCCTCTCTAGAACTTATCAAATACAATTTGACAATTTGTATTTGACAAGTTCTAGAGACGAATGAAAGCGCTAATAATAATAATGAAGAAATATATATTTGTGTGTGTGTATATATATATATATATATCTTTGTGTGTACACACACACATACACAAGGTGGCACTTTCTAAAACTGAAAAGCAAAGAAAACAAAACCATTCAAGTGCCACTCTCTTCATAGCAGACAACCAGTTCGGTTGATATGGAGCAGGAATCGAAACGATGACCTTTGTCCTTTTTAGCATCATACATCAACGAGTAGCTTATTAAACCATCAATTAACAATTCCATGCAGAACGATGCTGATAACGAGATAGACTTGAGTTTATCCCAATAGAAAACTATGAAGCTTGATCAATTCTCATCAATACAATCCTATCGGTCACTGAATTAATCAATAAATATTTAATCTCTCCCCTGTTTAGCCCTGCTAACATATTTTGTTCTTGTCTGTCTGTCTGTCTCTCTCTCTCTCTATTCTCCATTAAATTATGCTTGATTTTTTCTCAATCATATTATCATAACCACTGTAAGCATTTAGCGATCTCTCTCTCTCTCTGACTCTCACACACAGCCACACATGCACACATTTACACACACACACACACAGTCACCCACCACCACACACACACATGCATATACACATACTCTTTCGATATCCAATCAATTACTCTCATGTTCAATATCCAATCAATTACTCTCATGTTCAATATCCAATCAATATGTCAAAAAATGTTGATGTGATTAGCAAGTGTTACATTAGAAACAAAGATATTTTGATATGGTTTTTGTTTTTGTTATTATTGTTGAGGAATTAGCAGTAGTGGTGGTGGTGTAGGCAGTAGTGGTAATGTTTGTAGAGGCAGTTGTATCAGTAGTGTTTATGGTGGTAGTAGCAGTGAGGTGATAAGAGGAATTGGCCATAATGGTAGTAGAACTGGTTATGTTGGTGGTAGTGGTGGTTGATGTGATGGTGGTGATATTGGTGGTTACAGTGGTTGTGATAATATGTTGGAGTTTGTATCGGTGGTTGTAGTTAATGTGGAGGTTGTGGCAGCAGTTGTGATGTTGGTTCTGGTGGAGGTTGTAGTGGTGGTAGTGGTGATTATGGCAGTGGTAGTGGTTGTAGTTATGATACAATGATAATAATGGTGTGGCGAGAATGGTAGTTACAGAATTGGTTATAGTAATGGTAGTGGTGTTGGCGCAATGGTGACACTGCAGCTAAATGGATCCATGATTCAGCTTTTGCACAAATTGCTCTTGATTTTGGCAGTGGCAGTTATCTCCTTCGTTAGCAAGATTGGTAAGATTATTCTGTTAATTGTTCACAGAATTAGTTTCTGGTCAGTGGGCTTATTAAGTGGATTTGGACACTTATCTGCTAACTTGAATTGCCTGTTACTTGTAATGATATTTTTCAGATTAATCATGCAACTGTAGCTAACCTTAACGTTTGGCTGGTTGAATTGTTTGAAATATTTATATCCTGCAGGGAAATATTTCTGGATCACTTAGGAAGCTCTTAGCAATATTAGATTTTACACTAAAGCTACATGTAAGGTTGAACTAGATTATATTATGGCAACAGTTTTAACTTCATAAACTGGGGATAGTTCAGCAGGATGAGAAGAGGTGTAATTGTAAATTTATCTCCAAATTCACTATTTTTACAAAACTTTCTTCTTGGTTTGCAGTGCAACCAAATGTTTCTTTATCTGAGTAAATACTGAAGCATCTTCTACCAATGCTGCTGACAAGGTTCTTAAAGATGTGTAATGGAAGATGGTAGGGCTTTGGTTGTGATGAGCACTCCTGTCAAACTGTCCAGGTAGAAGACTGTATCAGACTTCTGTGTCTATTTTGGCATGGTTTTTGCAGCTAGATGTCCTTCCTAACACCAACCACCCTACAGAGTGGACTGAGTGCTTTTTACAAGGCACCAGCACAGGTGAGGTCAGTTTTGGCATGGTTTTTACAGCTGGATGCCCTTCCAAATTCCAACCATTTTACAGTGTGGACTGGATGCTTTTTATGTGGTACCAACTCTGGTAGGATCACCAGGTAACTTGCAAGAATAAATCCCACCAAAATAAAGAAGCTATGAGATAATGCATGATTAATTCAAAACAATGTGAATAAATAAAGCATTGCATTTGTCAGAATATTCTAAATGGCAAATGGTTAAAGCAGGGATTAGAACCATGGAGAAGTTCATTAAAAGCCTAATGGAAACGGTGTATTATTGTCCTTTATCTATTGTCTGGTTTAACAGCAAACACCTAGCCCCTCATGTGCTCTTAGTGGGGGTTCGCTATGCCACAAACAGTTAATCCAGGTTTCCAGGTCAAGGATAATTTTCTACCCCCACCCCACCCTCTCACCTCACCTGTCTCAGAGGCCTTTTAAAGGGTCATGGGCACTGCTTTTCCTTCCTGACTAAAATATAGAAAAAAAAAATTGATAGCAACACTTTTATTTATTTATTTCATGTTTCTAAACATATATAACAACATGGCTGAGAAGTAATGGATGAAGAAGGTGGTGGTGGTGGTGGTGATGGTGATGATAGTGATGGTGATACAAACGGATCAACTGAAGCAGAAATGTAATCAACAGTTACAAGGTAAAGTACATTCTTGGATGTTTATTGATCATCGAAAAAGAAGCCATTGAATAAGTTTTGTAAGAAAGTTGCTAAGAGCAGGGGGGGGGGGATTAAGAGACGTATATATATATATATATATATATATATATATATATATATATATATATCTAGGTCTGTTGTCACTTTATAAGACATCAGAGGAGGTAGGGAAAGAAAGAGGGAATGGTAAAAAGGGTCAAGGATACTTCTGTGTGTGTGTGTGTGTGTGTGTGTGTGTGTGTGTGTGTGTGTGTGTATACATGTGTTTATGTTTGTGCACATGCGTGTGTTTGTAGATCAGGCAATGCATTGTGATCTTGAGCAAGACACTTCATTTCATGTTGATCCAGTCCACTCAGCTGTAAATGAGCCCCAGCAATAGTCGAATTGCAACAATATATATCATCATCATCATCATCATCATCATCATCGTTTAACATCCGCTTTCCATGCTAGCATGAGTTGGATGATTTGATTGAGGACTGGTGAACCAGATGGCTACACCAGGCTCCAATCTGATTTGGCAGAGTTTCTACAGCTGGATGCCCTTCCTATATATATATATATATATATATATATATATATATGATGGGTTTCTTTCAGTTTCTGTCTACCAAATTGACTCACAAGGCTTTGGTTGGCCTGAGGCTATGGTACAAGATACTTGCCCAAGATACTACACATTGGGACTGAACCCAGAATCATGTGGTTGGGAAGCCAACATCTTGCCACACAGCCACACCTATGCCCATATATATATATATATATATTATATTGCATTCAGATAATTCTAAGATGAATCACATTGTGGATCATAAACGTTCCTCCTCCTGGTTATTTATCATCTTCAAGATACAGAACAGTCAGCCTTGCGCCACCAGACTCCAACTCTTTACTGACGTCCATCTACAAATCAAGCATTTACTCTTCAGACAACAAAATATATTACATCTTTTGTGAAGAGATCTCAAATTTTTCTTTTTCAGTTCTGGTCACATAATACATACACTCACGCACGCATGCACACACGTAAATGCACGCCTACACGCTCAGATATTTATCCTCATGTACAAACAGATAGAGACTCCTCCCAAATATATATATATATATATATATATATATATATATATATATACACACATGTACAAGCACATACATAAATACACATGCATACATATGTATGTGCATATAAACATACACACAAACATACATACTCACACAAATGTACATGCACAAATACATATGCATGCATGTATACACACATATTTACATGCATATCTACATATACACCCATATATACATGCATATAACCAAGCACACACAAACACACATGTCTACATGCAGTTTAAAGGAAGATATTTGTTTCATGAGATTAAAAACAAGATTTTTGAACAAACGTAATAAATTTTTCTTCCCTTTTCTGAATAATTGTTGTCACATAAAAGACAAAAGGGATTAGGGTCAGGATTAGAGATAGGATGAGCATTAGAGCTAGGGTTTAAAGCTAAGGTGTGAGTTAGAGTTAGGATTAATTTAAGAGTGAAGATAAGGGCTGGAGGGAGTGCAAGGTTGGAGGGAGAGGGAAGGCAAGGGCTGGGGAAGGGTAAGGGCTAGAGAGCAAAGGGCTCAAGGGAGAGCAAGGGTTAGAGGGAGAGTGAGGGTGAGAGCTAGAGAGAGAGGGTGAGGGTTACAGGGAGGGCAAGAGGAAGGGCAAGGGCTAAAGGGAGGGAAAAGGCTAGAGGGAGGGCAAAGGCTAGTGGGAGGGGGAGGGCTCAAGCAACGGCAAGGGTTCGAGGGAGGGCAAGGGCTAGAGAGATGGTGAGGGCTCAAGTAAGAGTGAAGGCTAGAGTGAGAGTGAAGGCTAGAGTGAGAGTGAAAAATAGAGCTGGTTGAGTGCTGGAGCCAGAATAAGAGTTTGGGTGAGTTAGTCCAAGAGCTAGCATAGAGTGATGCAAAGGATTGCAACAAGAGTGAGGGTCAGAATTAGAGAGACTGTTAAGGTTACGTTGTGAGTTAGGGGCAGGATTAGAATGAAGACTAGAATTAGGGTTAGGATTACGGTGAAAGTCAGGGTAAAGATTATGGCTGGGATTAGAGACAGGGTTAACAATGCAAAGAAATATATTCTAAAAGGCTATTAGGGAGATTTTATTATTGTATCTGCTCAAACATTGGCGGCACTAGTTTTATATATTCATTTAGTTTCTACATGTTTCTAAATATGTACAACATAACTGAGAAGTAGATGATGATGATGATGGCGGTGGTGATGATGGCGGTGGGGATGATGGTAGTGGTGGTAGTGATGATGATGATGATGATGATGATTTTGGTTGTTGGTTGTGGTTGCAGTGATGCTGCTGGTGGTGGTGATGGTGATGATGAAGATGATGGTGAAGTTGATAGTGGTGGTGATGACAGTGGTGGCAGAGGTAGTGATGATGATGACGACAACAGCGATGATGATGATGATAATACTGGTGGTTGGTTGTGGTTACAGTGATGCTGGTGGTGATGCTGATGATGATGGTGAGGGTGATAGTGGTAGCGGTGGTGATGACGGAGGCGGCGGCAGCAGTGGTGGTAGTGATGATGGTGGTGGTGGTGGTGGTGGTGGTGGTGGTGGTGGTAGTGACGACGACGACAACAATGGTGATGATGATGATGATGATGACGGTGAAGGTGACTGGTGGTGACGATGGTGACTGTGGTGGTGGTAGTGATGACGACAACGATGCTGATACTGGTGGTTTGTTGTGGTTGCAGTGATGCTGGTGGTGGAGGTAGCGGTGCCAACAGCTCAAGCGAAGTAGAAATGTAACCAACAGTTACAAGGTAAAGTACATTCTTGGATGTTTATTGATCATCGAAAAAGAAGCCATTGAATAAGTTTTGTAAGAAATTTGCAGAGAAATTGATGAGAGGAGAAGTGAGAGGAGGAGACATACAGAGAACTGTTGTCACTTACTAAGACGTCACAGGGGGTAGGAGAGAGAAAATGGGGGGTGGAGATTAAAGATAAAGACAGAGTCAAGTATATTCTTTTATTTGTTTCAGCCATTTGACTGCAGCCATGCTGGAGCACTGCCTTTAGTCAAGCAAATCGTCCCCAGGACTTATTCTTAGTAAGCCTAGTACTTATTCTATTGGTCTCTTTTGTCGAAATGCTAAGTTATGGAGATGTAAACACACCAAGCGATGGAGGGACAAACACAGACACACTCATACACACACATATACACGATGGGCTTCTTTCAGTTTCCGTCTACCAAATCCACTCACAAGGATTTGGTCAGCCCAAGGCTATAGTAGCAGACAAGTGCCTGAGGTGCTACACAGTGGGATTGAACCCAGAACAATGTGAGTGGGAAGCAAGCTTCTTACCACACAACCTCTCCTGCACCTACATACGTGTGTGAGTGTGTGTGTATGTGTGTGTATGTGTGTGTGATGTATGTGTGCATATACACATATGCATGTACATATGTACATGTATAGATACACGCTACCATTTATTAGGTTACTACTTTACAGAATTACCATTTCTGTTGCGATTCTAAGATGGAATCTGGTCATGACAACCTAAACATCCTAAAGAAAAGAAAATATATTCCAGCAGAGATTGGTGTATTGTTATGTAGAGCAGGTTAGCAGTAAGACGATTAGAGGAGGAATGGGTGGGGTGATTAGGCTCAACTGAACCATCATGTAACCACTACGTATTTCTGTCACCTGGTTACAAGATGGTCAAAGGCAGGAATAATAAAAATACAACACACTCTACATTCATATAATCACAGTTATTTACTGACCATGTTTCATAATTGTATCGGTCAGATGGAATGTGCTGAAGCAAATTTTTTATAGCCGGATGCCTTTCCTATCACCAACCTTCGTCTGTTTCCAAGCAAAATAATATTATCCCATGGCCTAATGTATTTCTCATGGAAGACTTGCAAACAAAGAATATGCTCATTTTTAACTGCCATATGATGTCAAGTCAAGGGTACACACACACACACTGAGCCTCTTTCAAATTCTGTTGACCACATCCACTCAAAATGCTTTGATTGGCTTGAAGCTAGAACAAAAGACATTTACCCAAGATGCCACATAGTGTG